>NC_042295.1:664540-769540 GCF_901000725.2 Takifugu rubripes | reverse complement strand
TGGGCTCCATGAGAAACTCGGCCAGTGATGGTGATGTTCTTCCCCTTCTGTAGACCTCCATGGATGGATCCAGTGAAGGGGATCCTCTGAGGAGAGCAACACTGTCACCTTCCATCGCTCATTAAACTCATTAAAACCGGGTTAAAGACGCGCTTAGAGTGAAAATATCACGTGTCACTATTCAGGAAAATGAAGAGACTCGGGCAGATAAGATCGTCTGAAATATTCTATCTGGAAAAACGTTCAAATAATATAAAAAAATAACGTTTTACATTAAAAGTTGGTTTCGGTTTTGTCGTCACCGGAAGTGGTCCGACATTTGAGAAAAAAAACAATTTAGATTTTATGTTTTTTAAAGCTTAGACTTTCCATAAATGCGCTGTCATGAGATATAAAACACACATGGGCAGCACTTTATTTAATAATTTAACAATAAAGGACCAAACCTTATCTCATCTGCTGTTTCTTTTCTGTTTTTTTCCAGTCTCGCTTCCAGTAAAATTACTCATAAGTTTCACTTCGTTTTTTTGACGTTTTCTATGCCTTCTGATGCAGAAAACTGCCCATTTCCACACGAAAACGTTCGAATCTACAGACTAAAGCGATTCTCTTATATTACAGAACAAAACATTAAAAAGTTGTTTTCCGTTGTCTCATTAAGGATTCAAACACAAAGATGACAGACACAAAAATACTGAACTATTCATTCACTCACCGGATTATAAAAAGGCGTCTGCTGATTAAAAGCCATCCTGAGCTGAAAACGCGTCGTTTAAGGTTCGTTTTTTATTTATGGGTTCTGATCTCCAGCGGGCGTCGATCAGGATCCTCTTATTTTCCTACCGGAAGTACCCGTCAAACCACTTCCGCTTCAGAGCAGAAGCACTATTATTGCGCTCCGCCGCCCAGTCGTTTATTTGTGTGTGTTAAATATAATATAGAATTATGAAAGGGAGCGAAATCTGAAAAATAAAGAGTAATTTTGTAGACACAAATAATCAACAGCAGAAAATCCCCACTGTGATAGATGGAAAAAGCACCTTTATTCTTTTATTCTGTGAGGGACCAGCTCATAATTGTTAATGTTTTGTAAGTATAACCGCAAAGTCAGGTGCATGGACCCTTTGTAGGTGAACCAGGACGTATGAGGCCTTGAGATCGCGAGGCCGCTATTTATTGCAGCAAATAAAAACTGGGATTGAATGTTGAGTTGCGCAATTCAGGACGTGAAGCTCGACGAGCAAACAGAAGAGTTCAAAGTCACAAAACTGGTGTGAGAAGATTAAACTGCTGCTGCTGCACTTTGGAACTGCCGTTTGTCCATAAAAACATCCAGAGTTTCGCCATCAGTTTGATTCTTAATAAGATCTTTTAACGCTGCTACAAATAAAAATCTCAAAGTGGAAACCAACTTCATGTAAATGACGTCAACGGCAGCACAAATTTTAGCCGAGTCTGTCAGCTTTATTATCTTATATTGTTCAGAGCCAAAAAAATTACAAAAATACCATCTGTACAAAAATACTCTACAGGACAAAATGCCCACAAATGAGATAAAGGTAAAAACAGGAAGTGAACCCAAGAACAGCAGTTAAAAACTGGAAGCTGCATATAAATAAACTAGTTGATTAACTAGATCCTCCAGTAGCAGACACACATCGCTGTACTTCTATCCTTGTGAGGACTTCCATGACATAATTATTCCCCAGATCATTACTTTAACCTTAACGAGCCAAAATGTCCTCATATTGCTGCTAGAATGAGTATTGTGGTACTCAAAATGTAGCAAGTACTAGAACACACACACACACACACAGGAAGTAAACTAAAACCAACTGAATACACACGATGTGGCATCACCCCATTATTATTATTATTATCTTTCACAACAGTATTAATATTATTGTAGTTTACAGAACTGCATTTCATTGAAACCTGCTCAACAATAACTTAAACACTGCAATTTAAAAAGAATCTGTACATTTAAAAGTTGCCACTTAAAAACCTCCTTTATAACTGGTAGTTTATGTTAGCGAAGCCACCGCAGCGAACTACCTGCTAGCTACCAGTTAGCTGGTAGCTAACTACCAGAAAAAGCAGGATTTCCGTTTTATTCCCAGGATTTATCCTCCTGTTGTCGTTCTGGGGGAATGTGAGTCCTAAATTTTGCTGATCTGTTGGTAATTTCATTTTGGTGAGATTTGGTTTCATTGCCATGTTGTCTTTGTCGTCACGGTAACGACGGTAAATTAATGTTTGCTCAAGGTGTCGAAAGGAAAGTAAACAGGACGATCCCGATGACAGAGGATTTTGAGGATGATGGTGGTTGGACAGCCTTCATCATCAGAAGAATGAGAAGCAGAAGACGCCAGAAACCCCCCAGGAGGAATCAGTGGGACAGAAAACGACTGGGACCTGAAGACGCCCTGGTTTTTCCTGGTTCCACCTCAGAGCGGATCGATCCAGAAATCCATCAACAGGGAAATTTAAACGATTCACATTTTTCCGAAATTATATTTACAAATTCAGCTTTCTCTCGGCTCTGACAGGAAGTCCTCAGGTGTCCCAGGTGGACTTATTTACGACTCGTATTCCGTGTTCTTCCGGAAATGTCCGGGGTGGGAGAGCCGGCGGTTCAGCTTGGGGAGTCGCTCCAACATTCCAGCCAGTTGAGTGAAGGTCGGCCGTTCGCTTGCCCCCGCCGACCAGCAGGCTGACAGGATTTCCTGTCGGGAAGAAGAGACGGATGTAAATAAAGAGAAACGCTTCTGCTACCTGCGCTAGCTAAGGTGCGGAGACGAGCGTGACTCACCGTGATCTCCTTCCCCACGTTGGCTGCTGCCAGCACCTGCTTGATGCCCTCGCTGCTGCCAAAGAGCCAGATTTTAGCCTCCACAGGCTGGTTGGTGAGTGGCCAGTCCCCCACCTGGAGCTCGTACCAGATTGTGCTGAAATTATATTAAAAAATTGCATCCAACTGAATAATAACCAAAAGGTTCATCGCGACAGTGGTGTAAATGGTGAAATGCTGCCCCCTGGGGCACAAAGGTGGAAGTGCACACACAAGCGGGAAAATCACAGCTAATAAATACCCGAAAGCGTAAACGTCAGCAGCTCTGGAAAACGGCAGCTGGTCCTCTTCCACTTCTGGGCTCATCTGCCTCACGATCTCTGGAGCCAAGTAGTAGAGCCAACCGCGGGGAATCCGCAGCACGTTCTTCCTCCTGAAGGCGAAAACAGCCGCGTGAGTGGAGACGACGCCCGAGGGGCCGCGACCGTGTGACGACGGAGCCTCACCTGCCCTCCTGGACCAGCCCCGACATCCCGAACAAGCCGAAGTCTGTGATCACCACTTTGTTGGTGTCGTAAAACACGTTCTTGGACTTCAGGTCCTTGTGCACGATGCCCTTGGCGTGAAGGTAACTCATCCCCTGAAGGCCACACACGTTCCAAATAACCATTTACATCGTTAATGGCCTTTAAAAACCTTCTGTTAACCATTTCTTTTCCATTTCATCTCTTACAAACGTCAATAATTAACGATCTGAGAGTAGCAGCAGCGATATGAAATGCAGGAATTTTCCTGGACGGGTTCCAGGGACCTGGAGGAGGTTTTCCTTACGTTGACGATGTCCTGGGCGATCTGCCTGGTTTTATTGACTTCCAGCATGTGCGCCCGCTCTCGGACCATCGAGTACAGCGTCAGGCCTTTGCAGAAGCTGCACAGGAAACACGCAGCGGTCAGACGCTCAGCGACCACGACTCAAAAGACCCGAGCGAGCGCGGCGGCGGCGCACCTGGTGATGATGGCGAGGTGCGGCGGCACCATGCAGGCGCCCATGAACAAGATGACGTTCTCGTGCCGCGTCTGCCTGTAGTTCATCACCTCCTTCTTGAAGAGCTTCAGGTGGTCCTGGTTGTTGCCGTCGACCTCCAGCAGGCGGATGGCCACCTCGCCGTGCCAGCGGCCTTTGTGCACCTTCCCCCAGCGACCCTGAGCGGCCACAGCGTCAGAACCTGCTCCTTCTAACGGGATCAAGCCCCGCCCCCTCGACGCTCACCTTGCCGATGAGCTCTCCCAGCTGCAGCTGCTCGTAGGGGATGTCCCACTCCTGCAGGTAGACGCTGGTCTGGCTGATCTTACGGGAGATGAGACCCCCGACGCCGCGGCGGCGGCTGATGGACGACGGCAGCTCCTCCAGGCCGTCCTCGTCCTCCAGGCTCTGCTGCCGCTCCACCGCTTCCTCGTCCTCGGCGGGAGACTCCGCCCCTTCCAGCTCCTGAAACAGATGTTCTTTATGAACGAATCTGCACGTTTTTAAATCAACAGTTTTGTAGTTTCCTGGATTGTTTTATTAGTTTCACTGACTCAAAGAGGGCGTGGCTAATTTAACCGGCAGGTCTGGGTGGATTAAGAGTAACTAACTAACAAAACGCTTGGTTGTAGAAGGTTTTGATTCACAATCTTCTCCAGTTTGGATCCAACCCCAACCCTGCTCCAGCACTCACCGCTTCCTGGTTGTCTGCAGCCATCGTCTGCGTCTCCGTGGCAACAGGCTGGGGCTGACTAACAGGAAAACCACAGACACAAGCAGCGGATTATTTCCAGGCCTCTCTGATCAGATAACAGCTAAACCTACAGAGATTATGATCTAGAATAAAGTAAAAGATTTTTTGTTCTTCATTACGAGACGAGCAGAACAATTATGAAACAACAGCAGCAGAAGTGATTAAAGGAAACGCTGACACCTCGTAATGAGGCAGAAATCTTCATAATTTAATGTTTGACTGGTTCAATAAGGAGAAGGGAAGTAAAGCGCTGTGCTGCCCCTGCTGGGCGGAGAGTGTCGGTGCACATTACCCCTGATCAAGATGGCTGCCGACGGGCGGCGCAGCAGGAACGTCTGTTGGGAAGATCAGATGGTCACCGACATGATGCTCCGCGTTAGCAACGGAGCGTTGGAGACGTGATGCGAGTGTGTACCTGGGAAATAGAAGCAGTTGTTTTCCCGGGACCACTGGGATGAGGGGTTGGGTGGGGGGGGTGGTGCTGATGCTGGAGGGGTCACTCTGCTGGAGGTGTGCCGGGGAGGAGGGTGCAGAGGAGGTGGCCGAGGAGGCGTTGCTGCTGGAGTCCATCTGGTGGATCGTAGGGGCGGGCTCCTACACACACACACACACACACACACACACACACACACACACACACACACACACACACACACACACACACACACACACACACACACACACACACACACACACAGCTCTTCGTTACTGGTGCCCTGAGTGAGAAAGGGCCAGATTAGAGCGGATTAAAGCTCGCTCACCCGTTTGTTCATCATCTTCGGTAAAGTTCCGAACTGCAGCGGGATTTCGGCGGTCCGATCGATCCGATTATTGATGTCGGATGGCACAGACTCGGCCCGGCGCATCCGTGGCACTGGAGTCCAAACAAAAACCCAGCGGTATTAAAGAGGAGAAACTCTGAGCTTTAAAGCTTTAGTCCAGTAAATAAAAGAGAACGAGCGGATCTCACGTGTGAAGAAGGAGATCCTGCACGATGGAGCGTCTTTGGTACATTTGTTGTGGCACTTTAACCTACGGAGATGAATGAATGAGTGGATGGATGGAGGGAGGGATGATGGATGGAAGGATGGGTGGATGGAGGATGGATGGATGATGGATGGATGATGGATGGGAGGATGGGTGGATGGATGATGGATGGGAGGATGGGTGGGTGGACGGATGATGGATGAGTGGATGATGGATGGATGATGGACGGACGGATGGATGAGTGGGTGGATGGATGGGTGGATGGATGGATGATGGATGGATGGATGAGTGGGTGGATGGATGATGGATGGATGGATGATGGATGGGGGGGTGGATGGATGGTGGATGGATGATGGATGGTGGATGGATGGATGGATGATGGATGGATGGGTGGGTGGATGGATGGATGGATGATGGAGGGAGGGATGATGGATGGATGGGTGGGTGGATGGATGATGGAGGGAGGGAGGGATGATGGATGGATGGGTGGATGGATGGATGATGGATGGATGGATGGATGATGGAGGGTGGATGGATGATGGAGGGGGGGAGGGGTGGATGGATGGATGATGGAGGGAGGGATGATGGATGGATGGGTGGGTGGATGGATGATGGAGGGAGGGATGATGGATGGATGATGGATGGATGGATGGATGGGTGGGTGGATGGATGGATGATGGAGGGAGGGAGGGGTGGATGGATGATGGATGGTGGATGGATGGTGGATGGATGGATGATGGATGATGGATGGATGATGGAGGGGTGGAGGGGGGGGCCAGGAGGCCCCGGCTGTCTTACTTGCAGTGTTTGCATTTGACGCCGAACATCATGCCCCTGCGACACACCTGACACGTCTGCGAGAGCCACGACTTTGTGGAGAACCTGTGAGGAGCGAGAGGAAGAAGTGGCTCCTGTCAGAGGCTGAGGAGAGGAACCCCCCCCCCCCCCCCCCCCCCCACCACCACCCCCCCCCCCAGGTGAGCCTGGGACTGACCTGTGCGTCACCGCCAGCCCGATGTCTCTCCTGGGCGTCTGAGGGGAGCGCCTGTACGGGGCTGTGGGGGCAGCAGGTGTCAGACACAGACCACTCAAACAAACGCCGGCTGCTGTGTTACTGGGACTCACTGTTGGGCGTGGAGGGGGGGGCGGGGGCGGGGCCGGGGGCGGGGCCCGGGGTCCGGATCGACGGCAGCGGAGACCGCAGGGCCGCGTCCTCGGGGCCGTTCCTACAGCCGTTGACCTGAAGAGCCGCCAAGACTTTGCTCTTCTTACAGGACCTGCAGGAACAGGGAGGAACCGCCCAGAGCAGCGAGCGGTAATTACACGTTTATAATCGTTATTATTCACTCTGCGGCGATGTCGGAGAGGCCTCTGGAACCGACCGCGGCGTCCCCGGCTCCTCGATGCGATGGGCCAGCTGGGACTCCTGGCTCTTGCTCCTCATCATCGTGATGTTGGGGAACAGCTGTAAGAGCTTGCGCGCCGTCGGCGGCGTGTGGGAGCTCTTGGTGGGAGGGGCCTTGGGGGTCCGCACGTAGAGCGGAGCGCTCGGCTCCACGTCGGCGCCCTCGGCGGAGTCGTCGGGTCTCCGGGCGTCTGAACACGGCACCACCGAGATGGAGATGGAGCGGCCGTGCGAGGCGGCGGGCTGCGGGGGGCTGCAGAGGGGGGGGCCGCTGGGGGCAAACACCTCGGCGTCCTGCTGCTCCGGGCCGCAGGCGTCCGACCCGACGTTCCCTTCGGGAGCAGGAATCCCAGTTTCACATTCCTGAAGCTTAATTAACCAATTACTGATGATTTTCACCTGTGTCAGCGGCGCTCTTCAGACAGGAGAGGGCAGCAGTGAGGCGGGGCCGGTCCTCCGAGCCCGAGTTGAGGCGCCTCATGTCTCCCAGCGGCTCCCAGTCACACGTCTGCAGAGCCTCGTCCACGCCGAGGTTCGCTGCTGCGGCCTTGGAGAGATCAGAACCGGTGGTTAGAGCCCGGGAGACGCTCCTGTGGGTCGGATCCAACCCAGAACCTGCGGCAGCTCTGGAACTTCAGACACGAACACGTGAATTAATTATCATTTGAAACAACAAAAACTGGGTTCCTGGAATCTCCGCCAGCATTCGTGTGTGTGTGTGTGTGGGGGGGGGGGGGGGGGGGGGGGGGGGGGGGGGGCAAACAGGCTTAGTCTCCCGGCAACCGGCTGCCCCGTCTTGTGTGCAGCAAGGGAGCCGGGCCGGCCGGGCCGACACAAACAGGTTTTTTCGTGACGTCTGAGGGAAAGGACGACTTTTCCGTTCTGTGGAGAAACTAAAACCTCCGTCTGGTTGCAGGAATTTACTCCAGGGATCGGCGGTTCGGCCGGTCCGACCCTGGAACTGGGCCGACCAGTCGGGCCAGAGGTCAACCCGGCCCCCCAGAGGGTGAAACGTCTCCACGCCTCAGAAATGAGCTGCAATAACGCACCAGAACCGACAGGTTTGGAGGCTTGGGCAGGAACGCTGCTCCGTTGGGAAGCACACTCACACATTCCGATCCCTGGGCATTGCCTGGGCACGTCTGCGCTGCCTGTGCCGACAGGTGGAGGAGGTCCGGGCGGGAAAACACGGAGAACTGGGAGGAACCGGCAGCACCGTGAGCTGCAGAGAGACCACCAGGTCCAGAATCTGACAGCTGAACAAACAGAACTCAGGGTTCGGGCGGAGGAAGGAGGAAAGAGCGCCGCCCTACGTTAGCATGCCGCTAGTGTTAGCATGCCGCCCTACGTTAGCATGCCGCTAGTGTTAGCATGCCGCCGTACGTTAGCATGCCGCTAGTGTTCGCGGCTGAACATGGGGGCTGGTGCTGCTCCCACACAGCGAAATTCCTTAAGATGGCAGGAAGCAGCCAGGAACGCTTCCCAGCCACGTTATCACACTCCCTCCATTTCCTCCCCCCCCCCCAGCTTCTCCCCCCCCCCCAGCTTCTTCCTGACACACCAAAGCTGCATCAAACACAGAAGCTGTTTGTGTTCTTCTGGACATTCGACCTGCTGGAGCGGAGTATTATGGGCTGGCTGGCCATTATGGGGGAGGGTAACGCCCAGCTCAGACACCTGACTGGTGTCAAGCCGTCACGTTGTTGTTGTTGAGCCTGGCGTTGCTATAGTGACCGTCTGCTTATTAACAGAATGGAGTGTTGAAGTTTCTCGTGTCCCTTCCTGTTTAGCAACAGATCCGACACACTTCCTGCACGTGCCCCTCCCCCCCCGGCTCTGCACGCTAAAAGAGACGCCATCGAAGATGCTAATGAGTGCTAATGCTAATGATGCTAATGAGAGGATGATGGCAGACGGAGCTAAAGAGCACAAACGTGAGTTTTCCCCCAACTTCCAACAACATCCGCTCATGCTACGGGATATTCAGAAACAAGGGTCCGAGACGCCAGCCCTTAGGAGCCCCGCGTGTGTTCTGAGGTTTAACGGAGGGTCCGAGTCTGGATCTGGGATCAGAACCACAGTTTTGAGTTCAGCCTCTTCAAATCCTGGTGAATTTCCATTCATTTGTTGTCAGGTTAAAGTGTTTCTAGGAAATTTGGTTCCTTTGGAAAAGGCGTCCCAAACCGGCTCCAGAGTTTTAGAATCCAAAGTGTCACAAGAGCTTTATAAGCACGGTTCCGAGGGACAAATGGATAAAGTGGAGCGTTCCCAGGTGGAGCAGGGAGACTGGGCCTGAGCCCAGATTCTGGACCCAAAGGCCCGAGCCCGTGGTGTCGGAGCAGCACCAGGACGCAGTGTGAGGGAACGCCCAGACCAGGAGCTGGGAGAACCTTTGATCTTCTTTGATCTTCCTCAACTACCCGCCTGGACGCCACAGTCAGCTGGGATTGGACTACGGGAACCAGATGGGAAAACACGCACGTCCCAAAAATACGATAAATGAAGCCTGGACTCTTAACGACGACAGAGCGGATCATCGGGAGCCAAAAATATCGGGAGCAAAGTTCTGGTTTCACGTCTTTAGTGTGGAAGCAGAAACGGACACCAGCAGGGAGAGAAGATTCCTGCTGGGTGACTCACAGAGTAAAGCCAGGACCAGGACCAGGACCAGGACCAGGACCAGGACCAGGACCAGGCCACCCGGGGGGACCACCACACCCTTCACACCTGTGGTACCAAATGACCATCTGACCTGGTTTCCACCCTCCTCACAAACACCTGCAGAACTACAAACACCAGAGATCAAAGCAGCTGCCATTTCAAAGGAAACGCCGGATTCTGATTGGCTGCCTGGGCGGGACCTGGAACGCGTGTTCTTCAAGCAGAGAAAAACCTCAAACGTATCGCACGTGACAACAGAACCGTTAGATCAGATCATGTCTGCGGAGGTCACATGACTCACCACGCAGGACAACACGGGCGCTCCTGTTGGACGCTCCTGGTTTGGAGAGAAGTAGCCTCAGCGTTCCGATGCTACATGTGACCCGGTCCCCTCCTCCACGGGCCCCCTCCTCCCAGGTCCCCCTCCTCCCGGGTCCCCCTCCTCCCGGGTCCGAACCCGCCTGTCTCCTCCTCAGGAACAAACCTGGGCTAACGCTAAACCTGCCTCTGCCACTGGTGCTCAGTAGTGTCGCTAGCAGAGCTGGTGGGACAAGACGTGGTTGTGTGTGTGTGTGTCTGTGTGTGTGTGTGTGCGTGCGTGTGTGTGTGTGTGCGTGTGTCTGTGTGTGTGTGTGTGTGCGTGTGTGTGTGTGTGCACTGGTATGTGCAGCGGCTGGTTGGTTTGGGTGTGTATAAATAGCGCGCTGGGGAGGGACGGAGGCTCGCGGAGCAGCTGACTCAACACATTCTACTGTGGGTGAGTGCTCATCACACTGAAAACATCCCCCAGTCGGCAAAGCTGGCCCACGGCCACGAGAGCGCCCCCTGCAGGCCGCAGCAGCACCGCAGCCCCGCCCCTCAGGGGGACCACCCCAGCCCTGCCAGGGGGGAGACGCAGCGGGGCAACAAGGCACAGCTAGCTGAGATAGCAGCCGCCGTGGCAGAAGGAGACGTGCACGGTGAGCACCTGGACCTGCTCTGGACCTCCTCTGCTGGCCCATGTTCTGGGGCACCGGCCCATGTTCTGGGGCACTGGTCCATCTCCTGGGGTGCTGGCCCATGTTCTGGGGTGCTGGCCCATGTTCTGGGGTGCTGGTCCATCTCCTGGGGTGCTGGCCCATGTTCTGGGGCACTGGTCCATCTCCTGGGGTGCTGGCCCATGTTCTGGGGCACTGGCCCATGTTCTGGGGCACTGGTCCATCTCCTGGGGTGCTGGCCCATGTTCTGGGGTGCTGGCCCATGTTCTGGGGTGCTGGTCCATCTCCTGGGGTGCTGGCCCATGTTCTGGGGTGCTGGTCCATCTCCTGGGGTGCTGGCCCATGTTCTGGGGTGCTGGCCCATGTTCTGGGGCACTGGTCCATCTCCTGGGGTGCTGGCCCATGTTCTGGGGTGCTGGCCCATGTTCTGGGGCACTGGCCCATGTTCTGGGGCACTGGTCCATCTCCTGGGGTGCTGGCCCATGTTCTGGGGTGCTGGCCCATGTTCTGGGGCACTGGCCCATGTTCTGGGGTGCTGGTCCATCTCCTGGGGTGCTGGCCCATGTTCTGGGGTGCTGGTCCATGTTCTGGGGCACTGGCCCATGTTCTGGGGTGCTGGTCCATGTTCTGGGGCACTGGCCCATGTTCTGGGGTGCTGGTCCATCTCCTGGGGTGCTGGTCCATCTCCTGGGGTGCTGGCCCATGTTCTGGGGTGCTGGTCCATGTTCTGGGGCACTGGCCCAGCTCACGTTGGGTTTAACACAGTTAGACGTGAACATAGAGGCCTCAAGGATCCGTCCTTGTCTAAAACAGACGTACCACGGACCCGTGTCAGCCCCCCCCCCAGGTTCAGCCCCCCCCCCCAGGTTCAGCCCCCCCCCCCAGGTTCAGCCCCCCCCCCCCCCCCCCCCCCCCCAGGTTCAGCCCCCCCCCCCAGGTTCAGCCCCCCCCCCCAAGGTTCAGCCCCCCTCTGCAGACCTGCAGGTTTCAGCCGAACCTAAAGGAACGAATCATTTCCAAACCAACCTTGATCTTCTCGTAAATGTCGAGCGGTGTTTTGCAAACGGGAGGTGAGAAACGAGAGTCCCCCCCTCCCCCCGATGGTCCCCCCCTCCCCCCGATGGTCCCCCCCCCCCCCCCCGATGCCCCCCCCTCAACTTCAATTATGACGCAATTTCAATAAGAAAATGCAAAATCAATATTCTGAAATAACCACCTTTGTTAGCATCAACCAGCAGAGGTCGGGGGTCAAGCGGAGGGCAGGTCAAGGGCAGGGGGGGGGGGCAAATGCATGATGTCCCTGACACTTGTCCTCCCCTCCCACCTTCTTTCGCGTCATCTGTGTTTTCTCGCCAAACAGGATGCGCTCAGAATGCGTGGGAGGGAAACCAGAGCTAAATTTAGCCGCGGGTTTGTAAACAAGAAGCTAACGGCGCTCTTCCTCACATGATCACACGAAACACCCTGGGGCCCAGCTAACAGTGGGACCCCCCCAATATGTTAGATACAGCTTAGACAGCATTCACCATAACCCACACACACACACACACACACACACACACACACACACACGCACGCACACTCACACACACACAGAGTGTTTTAAATGTGTGCGATTATCAGTTCATCTCTGCTGCAAGAACCTCCTCATTGACAGAACCTTTACAGGGCCTTTACAGGACCTTTACAGAACCTTTTACAGGACCTTGACAGGGCCTTTACAGGACCTTTACAGAACCTTTTACAGGACCTATCAGAGTCCCTGCTCCCACCCTGGAGCTCTGCTGGGCGGAGCTTGAGGTTTACTCGTTGCTGATTGGCTGAACTGAGAGCAGGTGGACAAGCATTAGCCTAGCGGACGCCGCTGAGGGGTCAGTGCTGAGTGGTCGGTGCTGAGGTGAGGGGTCAGTGCTGAGGGGTCAGTGCTGAGGGGTCGGTGCTGAGGTGAGCTGTCAGTGCTGAGGGGTCAGTGCTGAGGGGTCAGTGCTGAGGGGTCGGTGCTGAGGGGTCAGTGCTGAGGGGTCAGTGCTGAGGGGTCAGTGCTGAGGTGAGGGGTCGGTGCTGAGGGGTCGGTGCTGAGGTGAGGGGTCAGTGCTGAGGGGTCAGTGCTGAGGTGAGGGGTCAGTGCTGAGGTGAGGGGGTCGGTGCTGAGGGGTCAGTGCTGAGGTGTCAGTGCTGAGGTGAGGGGTCGGTGCTGAGGGGTCAGTACTGAGGGGTCGGTGCTGAGGTGTCGGTGCTGAGGGGTCAGTGCTGAGGGGTCAGTGCTGAGGTGAGGGGTCAGTGCTGAGGTGAGGGGTCGGTGCTGATGGGTCAGTGCTGAGGTGAGGGGTCAGTGCTGAGGTGAGGGGTCGGTGCTGAGGGGTCAGTGCTGAGGGGTCAGTGCTGAGGTGAGGGGTCAGTGCTGAGGTGAGGGGTCGGTGCTGAGGGGTCGGTGCTGAGGTGAGGGGTCAGTGCTGAGGGGTCAGTGCTGAGGTGAGGGGTCAGTGCTGAGGTGAGGGGTCGGTGCTGAGGGGTCAGTGCTGAGGTGTCAGTGCTGAGGTGAGGGGTCGGTGCTGAGGGGTCAGTACTGAGGGGTCGGTGCTGAGGTGTCGGTGCTGAGGGGTCAGTGCTGAGGGGTCAGTGCTGAGGTGAGGGGTCAGTGCTGAGGTGAGGGGTCGGTGCTGATGGGTCAGTGCTGAGGTGAGGGGTCAGTGCTGAGGTGAGGGGTCGGTGCTGAGGGGTCAGTGCTGAGGTGAGGGGTCAGTGCTGAGGGGTCCCCAGGAGGGCCAAGTGAGCGGAACGGTCCCAGTAAAGTTCCTGCTCGCCCTACGAGCTCTCCAATCCTGCCCCCCCCCCCCATCTTGGGTCCTTCTTCCACCAGTGGTCTGTGGGGGCTTGGGTTTCTCTGGTGGGCGGCGGCCCGGGGGGGGAGGGGCTGTGGGGGGGGCTGCTGCTCAGCCTCTGGTGCTGCCTCCATCGCTCCATTATTCAAACATCGGCGTCCTTTGCTGGGGGCGACGGGATGGTCGACCTGTTGGTCGCGTTATTCTAACGGGGGGGGAGTGGGGTGGGGGGGAGTGGGGGGGGTCTCTGGCCCGTTGCCTGCATCAGTGCGGCGGCGCCACAGCCCAGTCAGACTCATCGGTCCACACGGGGACACAGGACTGAGACGACTGCGGTCCGGAATTTCTTTTAGCTGTTCGCTGAATTTTCACACGTGTGTGTGTGCGTGGGTGTGTGTGTGCGTGGGTGTGTGTGTGCGTGGGTGTGTGTGTGTGGGTGTGTGTGTGTGGGTGTGTGTGCGTGGGTGTGTGTGTGTGTGGGTGTGTGTGTGTGGGTGTGTGTGCGTGGGTGTGTGTGTGTGTGGGTGTGTGTGTGTGGGTGTGTATGTGTGTGTGTGTGGGTGTGTGCGTGTGGGTGTGTGCGTGTGGGTGTGTGTGCGTGGGTGTGTGTGTGTGTGGGTGTGTGTGTGTGGGTGTGTATGTGGGTGTGTGTGTGTGGGTGTGTGCGTGAGTGTGTGTGTGTGTATGTGTGTGTGTGTTGGGGGGGGGTGTGTGTGTGTGCGTGAGTGTGTGTGTGTGAGTGTGTGTGTGTGTGTGGGGGGGGGGTGTGTGTGCGTGAGTGTGTGTGTGTGAGTGTGTGTGTGTGTATGTGTGTGTGTGGGTGTGTGCGTGAGTGAGTGTGTGTGAGTGTGGGTGTGTGTCTATATTTGCATACATACCAATGTGTGTGTTCTATTACTGAGGTTGTTTCTTGTGTTTGTTCGCCTTTTTCTTGCTTGTGTGCGTTTTTCAAACGACGCTCAAAAATGTAGCGTAAACGTGTGAAGACGGTGATGCTAAGCTAAGCTAAGCTAAGTTAGCACAATAAGCTATTGGAGCCCTGCTGACTCGGTCAGCCTCCTTTTATTATTAGATTGACCATTTTTACTCGTTACATCCTGATTTGCTGCTTTATTTATTTATTTATTTATTTATTTGCTGCTTAATTAAAGGAGAATCAGAAAAATGTGACATTAAAGTTGTCGGATTTTGGGTTTAAAAAATGTGTTTATGGTTAAAGAAACCTTAAAGATGCAGCTCAACCACATTAATATTCTTTAAATAATGTCTGTTCGGCCCTGAGCAATGCTGGGATGCCGTTGCCATGCCAACGGTTGACCTGAGCTCGTCCCACACCTGTGGCAGCTGATGTTCACCTCTGCAACGAACCGGGTCAGAGGTCACCGTGGAACCAGCCGAACCGGACTCTTGCTTTGAGCGGACTTTCATCGGAACACTTGGTTTAAACGCTGTTCGAACACTTTTAAAATAAAAATCTGTTTGAAGGCTGAAGGTGAAACTGCAAACGTGCCCGAAACCGACCCAAGTCGCCATTTTTATACGACTGCAATAAAAACGTGACCGTAATAAAAACAAACACAGATGGCGACGATTATCTGGGTTTACGGGCCGTTGAGGTTCGGGTAAAGATCCATTTTTTAACCTTTGGCTGAATTCTTACCATCAACGTGCGGATCTTTGGGCGGGTGAGGTCGGCGGACGCGGCGCATCTGCTCCCGAGTCCCCGCGGGCGGAAGGTGGGGGGCTGTGGTGCTCCTCGGCCCGGCCCGGCTCGGCTCGGTTCTGGGGCGCTCTGTCCTCCTCTCGGCCCGGATGGTCTCAACGAGCTGCGGACACCTGAACTTCAAACGCGCTCCGACAGTTTCCGCGTTTCCGTCCAGTTTTTGCGGAGTCAAGTTCGCATAAATGAGCGCGGGTTGAATCCACTTCCGGTAAAACCTTTAAACTAAAATAATCCTGGCGCGCATTCAAACGATCACAACAAGCGTAGTTTAAAAGTCTTAACGCGTCACAAATAGCCGTACGAGTGATTAGAATTATCATGAAAACTAATCTTACTACATACACAATAGTCTTTAAGCGCCGAGTTGAAGTTTGCGGCTTTTATTCTGAAAGAATTCTTTTATTTTCCGGTATCATCACGCATCTGAACATCGCTGCGCGTCTTCAGCGTTCGTCCCACGTTTACCCGGTTAAATATTAAAACTTTAAAACAGACTTTTACCAAACAGCCCGCGGATGGACACACACACACACACACACACATACACACACACACACACACACACACACACACACACACACAGTATATATAGTTGTACTGACAAAGTGTATTTTTGTGCAGATTAATCATCCAAATGCTTTGCCCTGTTTTCTTTTTGATTTTTTTAACAAAGCAGCGCCCCCTGCTGTTTCAATGAAGAGATACGAAATTTTTAAAAACTAGGAACATCAACAATATATAAATAATCAGTGGCGCAATAGTCGTTGGTTTGCTTAGCTCATTGACTGGTTAATTATGTGTGTGTTCCACCAAAAATGATGAAAACGGGAGAAATATCTCAGGTGGGCGGTGATCAGTACTGAAGGATTATGGGTAGTGTAGTTTTTCAAACAACAGGAGGGGACTCGACATGTAAGTTTGAATCATTTCTTAAAATTATTTTTGATGGTTACTGAGTTATGAAGTCCCTCTGATGACCTTGGACTTAATAAATAATTAAATAAATGAATAAATAAATGGCCACAGGATAGTTTATGCAGTCATTTTTTTAGTCACAGACTTGACTGTTTACAGGTTTGAAGTGAAGTCACTGTACTTTACCTCAGGAATGAAGTGTAATGACATAGTTTGGTCACCTGCGGTGTGACATGGAGGAACAAGTGGCTGGAAGGCCCTGAAGGGTCAGAGGTCATCCTGAAACAGCCGGACGGACGAGAGGCAGCACTTTGGTGAGGGACCGAACTCGAGCTAGCGTGTCGATTCTTCAGATAAGCTAAAGCCATACGGAATAGAATAGAATAATTGGCTTTATTCATGACTTATAAGCATGTTTCTAACATAAAGGGACGTAGTTCAAATCCAAACCAGCAGGGGGCAGTGTATCATTTTGGCTGTAAAGACCGTTTAATGTCAGAACTTCCTGTTATTTCTTAAATTTACCCCCATTTTTAAGATCATATTAAGAGGCCTGTTCCCTTATTAATGAATTTACATGTATTACAGTTGAAGTGCAGGATGTTACAGTAATTCTGACGTGATCAAGGCAGATTGTTTGGATGTTTTGGAAAGGAAATCATTTTAATTAAAGGTAATAAGCACCCAGCTAACTAAAGCTAACTATTGTGTTCATGGATTAGAGCAGTTGGAAGCTCTCAACAGTCTCTGTCAGTGTGGAATTGGGCTGAAGGACAATATGAGCTTCTTTCTTTTCCAAATGTTTATTGGCATGTTTGTCTGAAGCCCAGATCCCGACACCTGCCAGGGGGCGGCGCTAGCGGGGCGACCGACCCGACCGACCCGACCCACCCTCCAGTCTCCGCTTCGACACCACGGTAATTCTCCTTTAAAGGTCAACGTTTAGCGTGCTTCTCGTACCAGTTCAGTCCAGTCGGCTGTTCTGTTGCTACATGTCGGAGCGTGATTGCGCATGTACGTGCACGTGTGCGCGACCCCTCCTTGGAACCGATCTGGTTCTGCCATTGACCCCAGAACAGCCCAGTATTGCATTTAAACACGATTAAAATAGTGCTGGTTTATGCGGACGCAGCGCCACCTAGTGGCCAAGGCGCCTGCTGAGGTTCTGAAACTTGGGCTTCAAACCCAAAACATTTGAACCGGGTCAGAAAATGGTGAAACGTCCCGATCAGGGCGGCCTGAACCACGTTTAACGTCTTTGGTGCTGCTGGCAGCACCTGCAGTGGCTCCCAGCGTGCACGCGCCCGTGCTGATGCCCAGGGTCAATAATCAACCCGATCACTGGCGGCGGGTTGCTGGTAGATTTCCATTCGGGGAAGGATGGGGGGGGGGGGGTTGAGCTGTTGCGTCGAAAAACAAGGAGTTGTTATTTTACTGGTAAAAAACAACGTTAAATAGGCGGGAAAACTGGCTAATTAGCATAGCTTCCCGAGGGTGGCGGGAGTCCAGGTCTCCCTGGCTGCTTAACTAGGTCAACAGTCACCCAGGAGACCTCAACAGAGCTCTGAAGGTGTCCTGGAACCCCCGTCTGCTACCACGACCCCCCCCCCCCCCATCTGCTACCCCCCCCCCCCCATCTGCTACCACCACCCCCCCAGTGAAGCCGCCACTGTTAAAACACAACACAGAACTTTCTAGAATCCAGTTTCAGGTGGCATTTTGGAGCAGCTGGACACCACGAGCCGCCTGTTCCAGGATCCCCCCCCCCCTTCCCGACTGGAAAGGACTTTTGCCCCGCCCCCCACCCCTGCCCGGTCATGTGAGGGTCCGATCTCGTTACATCAACAAACGGCGCTTTTGCTTTTCATTCTGCTGACGCTGAAGAGAACCAGAACCTGACTTCACGTCTAAATCTGTCTCGGTGCATTTTGGGGGGTTTCTGTTCGAGCCCCATGAGGGGGGGGCAGATACCCTTGAGCAAGGCACCAAACCCATATAGGGCCCTGTGAACTCTGGGGGGAATCCATCCATTGAGTCTGCTCCTGTGACCCTGGTGACACGAGCTGGTTCTGGATCTGGACCCAGAACTGACCCAGGACCCCCAATGAGGCTCCGACGGCGCTCAGGGTTTGTGTCAAATAGACTTTATTGAAATGGGAAAAAAAAACCAAAACAGAACAACAAAACTGCAGGAATCGTTTACATTCGTGCGGAACTGCAACTCTGAAGCAAACGTGTGGCCGGACGCGGCGGCCGGACGCGGCGGCGGTCCGAAGCCGCCGTCCGGTCCCGCGGAGCCCAAACAGCTTTGGCGTCAACACAAACGGACACGTTAAAAAAAGAGAACAGATGCGCTGCGACGTGTCCGAACCACCGACAGGACCAACGCTTCCCTTCGTAGCCCGACCCAGAACACGCCGAGCGAACGGCGCCGTTTTCAGAGGCTTTCACATTTAAAAAGGAAAACAAAAGAGACAAATATAAAGAAAATAGAGACTAATGTGATATGTTTATACAAATTAAAACTATATACACGTCGTATACGAGTGCGAGAATTGTCACACAACACTGATTCCAAGGCTTTATACTGCCACTCACGCACGCGCACACGTGCACACGCACACGCACGCACACACACACACACCCAAACCAGCACAAACGCCGGTCGGGTTCTGCTCGTCCCTCCTGGACAACTGCGACTTATTGCAAGGTGAAGTCCTCAAACGTGCAGCATCACTTTAAGGAAACGTGCGCGGCCCTCAGCCGGCGCACCTCTAAACGTGCACGTCCGGTGGTTAGCGTGAATCTGAACGCGCGTTCAGCAGTGCATAGCTTTATCGAGGCTCTGGAGAACTGAGGAGCAGAAGCTGAAGGATTAAAGCTAACGACGGATTCTGTTTTTAGCAACGCAAAAGTAAACGACAAACGTTTGGTGGTCGAGGAATTCTCGCCGAAAACTCCAAAGGTCACGCCGACCTCTGCATATTTGCACGGCTGCAGCTAGCTAACGCGTTAGCTCGCAGTGGAAATGGTTTGGTTTCACACGTTTCAATTTAAGATGATCAGCCTTCAAAAATCCCACAGTCCCTGAACCCCCCGCGTGTCTTCTCACATTAGCTCAGCGCTAACAAACCGCTAAGACCCCTCAGTGAGGAGAGACATCACAGTGAAGCTCCTGGCATTAAGTGCAAGTCGGGGCTGAAGACGAAGGGTTGACAGGAAGCTGCTGGTTACATCCATCTTTGTTCTGGGTCTGAAGGGGGGGGGGGGGGGGCACTCGGGGCCAAAGCCGAACCAACCTGCAGGGCCCCCTTTCGCGTGAGTGAAGATGATTCCAGACCGTCAGCTAATGGAGGTTATTCCGACCCAGTCAGAGTGTGCAGGCCAAATGCTATCAGCACCACGGGCTGAACTCGGGGGGGGGGGGGGGGGGCAGGAAACAAGACGCCCCGGGAAACAAAAGCAGCTGACGCACAGGAACACTTGGTGCCCTGACGCCGGCTCACATTCACCAAGAGAACTTACAAAAATAAATATGTACAAAAGAGCACGACTTCCTTCTCTGGGGGTGGGGGGGGGGGGCACTGGTGAAGCCATTCCTCATGTCTGTTCATGAAAACTCCAATAAAAACAACAAACACGTGATTCATTTGTTTCCAGTTTTTAGCTGAGAGAGGTGGTGGTTGGGGCCGGGGCCTGGGGCGGGGCCTGTTGAGGGCGGGGTCAGACGACCCTGTAGGTCAGGAAGTCGCGCAGCGGCATGGGGACGGGCAGAGCCTCCACTTGTTGCGTGGTCTTCACCCGGCGGAGGGCCATCCGGCACAAGTGCTGCAAGCTGGCGATGCTCCGAGGACACTCCCAGAAGTGCACGCTCCCGTCGCAGGTCCTGCATCAAAGCAGACGGGACATCAAAGGCGGAGTTTCAACACCACGAGGACATGAAAGGGGCCCCGCGCCCCAGCGCGCCATCTTACCCAGCTGCAAGGACACTTCCTGTGGTGGAGAAGGCACAGCAGAGGCCGTTGGGCAGAGAGGCGACGGCCTGCGGAGCCCGTTCCTCGATGCTCCAGAACCGGACCAGGCTGAGGGGAAGAGAGGCGCGTTAGTCTGGGACGACGTGACCCGTGTGCGGAGCAACAGCCCCTCCCTGGTCCAAATGGGCGGCGCTGCTGTTTTTAACCTCCTTCCAAACCCCGACTCACATGACGCCGATCAGCTGATCCCGGCTTGGGTTTGCACCCTAAAGCCACGTTTGTGCGGATTAGCGGGATTAGCATTAATCCAGCCGCGCCACAAATATCAACTCAGCCCCAGAGAGCGGAGAGGCTGCGGCTCCAGCGCGACCCCTGACCCGACGGCGCACGCTCCCTCCCCAACAACTCACCGGTCGTCGGAGACGCTGGCGATGTGGCGGCCGTCGGCGCAGAAGCTCACCGATCGGACCCAGCGGTCGTTTGCTCCTCCGGCAAAAATGGGAGAGGGAGGGGGGAAGAGGTGCCTGAGGGAAGAGCGGAGCGTTAGCCGAGCCGGACGGGCGCCACCGGCGGGCGCTAGCGGCGCGTCCTACCCCAGCTCCAGCAGGATGCTGCCCCTCTGGTGGTCCCATACGATGACCCGGGTATCGTAGGAGGCCGTGGCCAGCAGCGCCCCGTCCGGGGAGAACTCGCAGGACACCACGTCGTTGTGGTGCCCCTCCAGCTTCCGGATCAGCGTGTACTTGTCCATGTTCCAGAGCAAGACCTGCAAGGCGAGGGGGGGCCGGTTATAGCCGGCGCAGTGGCTGCGAGCGGCATCTTTAAGATAACTTTAAGAGCATAAAAAGCATCTAGAAATTAACTTAAGCAGGTTGAATTACAGAGTTATGTACCTTTAACCAGGCCAAACAAGAGCACATGCTACGCAGGCAGCAAGGCAAGTCACCTAGTTACAGTTAACAGTTCACTACTTAACTACAGCTTATCTTTAACATGACTACAGTTACTCAAAGACTTCCACACATTTAACATAAAGAGATACACAAAAGAAGAGAAAGTAAAACGGGTAGTAACTTAAGGTAACCTAATGTTACTCCACTGGTTTCCCCTTTCAGAGTTTAGTGTTTACATTAGGCTCGCACCTCCGGCGGAAGCCTAGGAAGAGAGACAGATACTGCAAGAGAGAAGAATATTTTATGGCCAAAGGATCACACCTCTGGCAAAGTACACATATTCAGACGCTCGCAGGCACACAGAAACACACAGCGGAGGATGGGGCGCACATCAAACGCACAGAATGCTCACTTGAAAGAGTTTAGCTGCACTTGGTTGCGTAAGACACACATGCAGGTTTAACGGGTCACTGAGGCCGCGTTCCCGAGTCTCTCCCCAGCTCGGGCACGGCCCGGGCGAGCCTGGCGAGGGGGCTCGGCGGAGCCCGGACTAAAGATGAAGAAGACATGGAGGGACGGGGGCTGAAACCTACGTGCAGGCTGACCACGCGGGGGCCCTGGCCCGGCCTGGGCGTCGGCGCTTTACACCGACGCTCCCTTCAAACCCAATCACACACAGCTCTGCCGTCACCTGTGACAGGAGAGCAAGACACACACGGCCCGACAAACCATGAGGAGCTGTCGCCCCTTACAGAGCGGGCGGAGAGAGCTAGCCCGACCCCCCCCTTACGCCTTCTACGCCCACATGAATGTAAACATCATAAAACAGGCTGTGATCTGCATGCAGAATTCAGGAGAGAAAAGGCCACTTTTGTCCACCGCAAACAAAGAGGGGGGGGACAGGAAGCAGGGGGACAGCGGCTGGTTGGCATTAGCAGACTGAGCATAAGTGGTCACACACCCCACCCCCCACCCCACCCCCCCGCTGGCAGACCTCACAAACCAGGCGGAGGGGAACCCGTTTACGTACCGCTTTGCTGGCGCCGACTGAGCAGAGGACGGAGGAGTCGGGGGAGAAGGCGCTGCTGTAGACCCTGTTGGGGTGCCCCCACAGCACCTTCACCATGTTCCCTGGGGAGAAATAAATAGAGAATGTGGGTCACGTGTTGGTGCAACAGGTCATGTGACCACGCCAGCTGTGAGGTGAGTCAGCGGCTGGGATCAGACGTGGAGGCGGGCGGGGGGGGCGCGTACCGTCGTCCTTCAGGTCCCACACGCGCAGCGTTTTATCAGTGGAGGCAGAGACCAGCATCAGGCTGCCGTCGGGGGCAAAGGTCAGATCCCGGACGATGTCAGTGTGATCCATCAGATTCAGCAACAGTGTTCCTGGAAACCAAACACGGGGGTAAACACCAGAGCAGCCAAGAGCAAGGCGCCGCCAGCTGCCGCGGCCACGTTTGGGTCCAGATAAAACTAGCGTTAGCCTGTTAGCTCCTCACACGCCCCTTTTATCGAGGGTAATTTTGATCGACAAACAAATCTCCTTATTGAGAGGCTAAAGATCAAAGTCCTTCCTGCTCGCCGCTGAAATCGCCTCGTTTCTGTTTATCTCTGGGCGTGAAGGCTAAGTTTAAAGGAGGCCCTCTTTCCTCACCGGTGTAAACGTCCCAGATCTTGATGCGGCCGTTGTTCAGCCCGGTGGCCAGGAGCAGCTGGTCCCGGCCAAACTGGAAGTGGTGCCACTCGATGTTGATGCAGCGGCTCTGTTTCTCGGGAACCGAGGAGCCGAAGGCCATGCCCCAGACGATGCCGCCGCAGTCGATGGTGTGTTCAGGGGGCGCGCCGGCCATCGGAATCACCGACCCCCCTTTGCAGCTCTGCCGGGATAAATGCCGGGGGCTCGTGGGGTTCGTGACCTCGCCCCCGTGGCGCACCGAACTGCACAGAGGGGGAGAGAGCGGCGGTTAGCGGTGCGATTAGCCGCCGCGGCCGAGCCAGGGGCACAAACAAGCAGCTGAAAGAGAAAGTAAACATTCAAAGAGCTGCAAGCGTGGAGGCGCTCCCAGACGCTCCGGAGTCCGTTGTTCCCGAACCCGGAGCGTACAGAAGCGTGGCCTGGAAAAAGGAAGTTGGTGACTCGGGCCACATGTCGTGGCGCTGCTGAATGGCTCTTTTGTGCTCTGATTTCTCCTTTTTTTAGCTGAGTAAGAGCAACAAACTGCTGATAGAAACTCTCTACACAGCGAAACTTGGACGGCTTCAGTTTTTAAACGCTAAAAACAGCGTCTCCAACAACGAGGCTGGATTTACAGGCCTCGTCATCCCTCAGGAATGTTGACCTCGGCCGCTCCCGCCGAGATCCTGATGCAATTTCAGATGTTGGACGGGCGGCGGCGGAGTTCTGGTGGTCGGCAGAAGGTCAGAGGTCACCAACGGGCGCCGCCTCCGTCAGTGAGGAGCAACACTTGAAACCCAGCAAAGATCCCCACCTCTTAAAGGTCACTTACAAGCTGCTGAGGCATTTTGCCCACGGAATAAGGCGGACGATGCGGTGCCCCTGAGACCAGGCGAAGTAGGAGCCGTCGGGGGCGAAGGCCACTGTCCAGGCCTCGCGCCCGGCCTTCTGGTCGAACGGGGCCATAGGCACCAGGAGTTCGCCGATGAACTTGGCCTTATCTGCAACGGAGGAAAGGACGGCGGTTAGCTGAGCGGAGACGAGCCTAGCAGGTGAGGCCAGAGCCAGGTGAGCCGGGCCCCCCAGGACCAGCCCGGTGGGCCCATCCACGGAGGGGGGTCCTGATTGGCTCCTGCTCCAGGAGCAGGGTCCTGATTGGCTCCTGCTCCTGGCACCGCTGCACAAAAACAGGAAGAGGCGCGGGCAAGAACACGTGACCAGACCAAATAATTAGGGCAAACGCGTTTAATCCGATTTGGGGTTATTCCGATCATACTGATCTATGATCATCTGTGGCAGATAAATGTATCGACCCTTAAATCGATACGTCCAGATGGGTCTAATAGAGTCCAACCTTTGGTCCTGGCCCGGGGGGGGGCGGGGTTAACCCTTTACTGACGGCCAGATGTGGCCGTCCAACCCTTTACAAGCCAAAACAAAACAGCAATGATCAATTTGATCGATCTGACAGGACATGAATTAATAAAAGCGAAATTAAGAGGCCATTAAGGATCCGAACTGCGTCTTTTGTCCGCCTCCAGCGCCGCGGTGGGGGAGGGCGAGTCGGGCCGGGAGCGGAAGCCAACGCGGCGGTGCAAAACTCCGACCTAACGGAGGTTTTCCCCCACTTTCCCCGCATATTGCTGGATGTGGACCCGAGACGAACCTCCGGGAGCTTCGCGGACGGGAGGAACTCCCGCAGCCCGCAGACGGACGCGGACAACGAGCACGCTGGAAACGGAAACGCGGATTTCAGAAAAAGAAAGAGGTCGCATCGAACTTACCTATATCATTTTCGTTTACAGATTCTGGGAAGCTTGCCATCTAAATGAGGGCGCAGACCTGGGAGAAACGAGCCGAACGCGGACTATTAAAGCGATATTTATCGAGGGTTTAAACCAGTCTGCGCGGAGCAGGACGGGTTTTTCCTCTCCCTGCGGTTCGGTCGGATGCCTCCGCTGGTGCGAACGAAGCTTCCTGTGGCGGTTCCGCCTTTTATTACTTCTAATGTTTGGTTTCAGTCCCGCGGGGTGTGATCCAACCGCTCCGGAGGCTCTTTTAATCCGACGTGGTCTCGAACTCGTTGCTTACGTGACCACTCGTCGCAATATGTCCCCCGACTCAGGCCGAGCAGCTATTTGCAACCCGAGGGGGGAGGGGTTAACACGTCAGCGCGTTGTCGTGGTTACAATACTAGCCCCGCCCCCGTTATGTTTTTTTAAGGATTGCGCAATCTACATTAAAAGATAAAATCAAAACAATATCGCCACCAACTGGTAGAGCGACGTGCTGTATTTTAACTATTATATAATTAAAACAGCAGCAATAAAGCAGATTCCAGGGTTTAACTCCGATAAGGAGCAGGTGCTGCTAACACACGAAGCGCGACGGAAATGACGATTGTGTTGGGGAAAGGTGGCACATTAGAATGTAAGGATCAGCTTTACGATCATCACAGAGGTTAAACTTTAACGTGCGCTGACATTTGAGCAACAGTCCTTCCACTAGTTTCACTTTCACTCGTTCCTGTGGAGGCTCGGTCAGCCCCCCCCCCCCGGTGTAGGCTGGCAGGGCCGACATAATGTCTGCTTACAAAAACACGTCTGTTCAGACATCACTGCCCTCCCGGAGTCTTGGATTGCAGCTCTCCAACCTCATGACTTCTAAATCCTGGACATTCACCCTCTCACAAACACGCCTCTTATTATTATGGTTGTGGTTCCCCCGTCCGCTTGCATGGTGCCTCATTATCTCCCGTTTGGACCTTCTGTTCATCTGGAGCCTGATGGGAAGAGCTGCACGTTGGGGGCAGCAGCTCAACCACCAGCTTTGGTCGGTATCGTTTAAAGCAGGTTTCATCAAAAGAGGACGCTGACAACACACCCAGGAGATTAATCTGATGTATTTCATAATCGGAAAGAAAAATTCTTACAAAGGAAGAGTTGATGTCGACTTCACAGGCTGGAAGTTAATGTGTTGAGAATCTGGCAGTTTTTCTTGGATCCACTGTAAACACGTAACGTTCCCCCGCTAACACGCCACTTCACAGGCTACAAACTACGGCCACGCTAAACTACACAAACCAACACAAAAGGATGCCGACGGAATCACCCTCGTCCACGTTCGCCCATCAGGTCTTTGGTATTTCTCACTGTGGAACCTAATTTAGAAAGTTACAAATGTTAGAGTTTCCTTCATTGAACAGGAGCAGAAATGCAGCTTTAATCAGACAAATCCCATGAAAAGAATAGTTTAAAAAAGAGAAGTTCCCCTTTTTGCAAACATAACCGTTTTCTTTTAGTCAGGAACGTTAGCTTGATAATTACAGACTTGTGGAGAGAGAAACAGGCCAACATGTGGCTTAGGTTGAGAAGATCTGAGTGAATTTGGGCCTGTGCTACCGCTAACTTAGCAACAATAATGCCCAGAAGTCCACACGTGAGCCAACTCTGAGGACCTACTGTTGCCACTGGAGGAGCTAGCTTCTAGCCGGATGCTAGGATACCTTTCCATGAAGGAGCTTCTCTTCACAGATGCTAACGCCTCCTGGTCCGGTCCACACGCAGCATTTTCATCACCTGTTGAGCCGAGGCCCCCGCGGATCCTCAGGTGCTTCCACCTGCTCTTTTGCTTTCCCCATCTTTGAAATATGCTACATAAGCAGGTGCGTATGTACGAGTAATTCAGTTCCAAAAAGGCCACTATTGTTCACATGGGAAAGCTGGACATCGCTCTGAGGAGACTTCTGACGTCCTCACGGTTGTTACGTCTGCAGGAAGGCGCCATCCTGAAGGGTTCCGTCACCTTTGACCTCAAGCTCAGTCCACAAAAAAGAGGTTTGTGTCTAAATCCAGCTGGTTATGTGTCGACGAAGGAGCAGTTGGAGCTCAAAGGCTCCAACGGAGACTAAATCTGCCACTGCAAACTGGGGGAGTAACAAAAACAGTCTAAGGAATAAATGTTCTACATTACAAACGATCTATCATCAACGTGGAGCGGAGACGCCCGGCCGGCGCCGCGCCCCGTCGCAGCGTCAGCTGCTTTGGGTTGGGTCAGGGGTCGGGGGTCAGAGGTCAGGGGTCGGGGGGGCTGAGGCTGCCGCCGGCACAGGTGGGTCGGGATGCCATCGGAACCCTGATATGGTGCAGCGGGAGGATCTGGAACAACAGTGGGTGGTGTTTAACGACGCGCAGCAGCTCGGTCACATGACCCGGGCGCAGCCTCACCATGATCCCGGCTCGCCGCCCTGCTCCTTCGCTCCCTGAGTGGCGGCTCGTCTCGGCTGGCCGTCTTCTTCTGGACACAAACAAACAAACAAACAAGCAAACATGGGTGAGTTGAACAGATGCTTGAGGGCGCAGACGCCCGGACGGAGGCCTCACCGCCGGCGTTCCCCTCGACGTCGTCCAGGAGGTTGGCGGTGGAGTCGGCGGTGCCCAGCCTGGGGAGGAGCTCCGTTCAGGAAAAGGAGAGCAGCTGTGGCGTAAAGAGAGCGAGGAGAACAGGGTTCTGGAGGATACGAGTGATGCTTCAGCAGCACCTTCCGCTTGGATTTTCTCCTCTTCGTCTTCTCAGAAAACGTTCTGGCGATTTCAAAAAGCTTCTTTCTCGTCGCTGGAGGTGAAAACACAGAACAAAGCAAAGGGTTTTTAAATGAGCGCTCGGCCTCGGCGAGGAGCCGTCGGAAGCATCGGGGGTTCCTGGGAACCATCCTGAGGATCCGGATCCTCCGGACACAGACCGACACCTTTGATGGGAGGAAGCAACAGAAACACTCACACTTGCCCATGTGCTTGAGTTTGTCTCGGAACAGAGCGTCGTCTGAGACGGCCTCCGTGGACGCTGCAGAACACTGATCTCCTGCACACACAAACAGCACCTGAATGCATCACAACACACACACACACACTCAAAACCCCCCCGAACCTTGAAGCAGAGACCCTGAAGCAAATACTGAGCTGGACGGACGGACGCACAGCTGGATGAGGGAGTGATATCTACCTGTGGAACTCTCCAAGCTAGATGAATGAGTGGACTTTGATCTCTTTGATTCATACTTCAAGCGATCTAAAAACAGAGAGCAGATGTTATGACGGGAGGGATGAGGGAATGGTGACGGGAGCGCCAGCACCAACCAGCGCCACCTGGTGGCTGAAAGCTGCAGACCTGATCTCATACAAACTACGACGCGGCGTTTCAGCGTCTGACTGAAACATCAAAGCCAAGGGATGGAAAACTATGACCAATGGAGACTCGTTTAGTCCAAGAAGAGTCGCAACAATGGCGCAGACACGAGGGAGACGGTGAATATTTAGAGGGCGTCTTCAACCAATTCTTGGTGTTTTAGTGGCATTTTTCTCCGTTTCAGAGGTGGCAGTGTTAAGACCCTTTGATGTTCCCTACTTCCTACTTCCTGTCTGTGTGGGGGAACCGGCACGACGGTGGTACCTCTCTCGAGAGCGATGAGGAACTCGCGGTTTCGCTGCAGCTCCCTCATGAACTCTTCATTCTGCAGGAAGAGCGCGATGCGCTCGTCTTCCAGGTACTGCTTCAGCTTCTTGTCCTGCTCCGTGGCGCCCGCTGGCAAGCCTGGACCTCCGGCGGTGCCCGCCCCCCCAGGCTGGGAGCTGGAGTGGGTCGTCCATTGGCTGATGGAGGACACCGAGGAGGAGGAGGAGGAGGAAGGCTGAGACAGGCTGCTCTGGGAGCTCTGCGAGACAGAACAGAGGGCGGGTTAGAGCGGCCACGCCTGCAGCTCAGGGCCAAAGGTCACCAGAGGTCATGGCGAGGTCAGACTCAGCGCGTCACCTTGATGCTGTCCAGCTGCTGCGGTAAGATCCGCAGGAAGTCGTCAGGCAGATTCCCCAGCAGGGGAGGGTTCCAGTTCCGGTAGCTCCGGGCCTGCGTGTGAGCGGGAAGCGGCTCCGCTTCGAACCTGCACGGGAGCCGCCGTTAGCGAGCGTGTCCGTCGCCAGGACGGAGCTCAGGCCGCCTTACCTTGGTGGCGGTGTGGGCGGAGCTTCGGGGTACTTCCTGTCATAGATGTGCATGTCGTACGCTGGAGGAGAGTAGACCGGAGGCGGCTCCTCGTCTGAACTGTCGGGCTCCAGCGTTCGCTCCAGAATCTGGGAACGGAACGGGAATGAAAACATCCGTTTGACGCTCGCAGCCCAAAGGGGGCGTGGCTCACCTCGGGGGGGATGCTGTCGTCCGAGTCCGAGCTGTCGTCCGAGCCCTGTCCGTCGATGCTCATCTGGAGCAGCTGGTCGATGGTGGCGTCCACGGCGCCGTTGTTGGAGCGCAGCACGCACTCGATCACCTCGTAGTCCATGGAGGGGAACATGGTCTTGAAGTCCTCCATGGCCTGGTTGAACTCCAGGCGCCGGACCTGCCGGTTGGGCCGGCTGTTGTTCAGCGGCCCGCCCTCTCCGTCGCCCCCCCCCCCCCCCCCCCCCGCCCCCGCTCCTGGAGCCTCCATTGCTGCTGCTGCTGCGCCTGAACAGGCTGGTCATCCTCCGGCCTGGTCGCCCACGGGGCGGTGCTCTGTAACCGTTAGCAACCGGAGTCCCGTCGGTCTCGCTTGTCTTGTGCTTCCTTCCCCGCTTAGCTTCTCATCCTCAGGTCACAATGCTAGCGCTAGCCGGGTTTAGCAGAGCTGGAGTCGCCCCCCCACTTGTGCTGGGTTGTCCAACATGGCCGTACGAGAGGAAGCTAGGCGGCTACGGTCCCGGTCCTGTCGCGGCGTTCTCCAGTCAGCGGCCACCAGGGGAGGCGCATCGCTACGTCAGCGGCGTTGGCACCTGCAGAGACGGGACACAACCCTCTGAAATTATGGGCCCGATTAAAGCTGGAGCAGAACTTTACTGCGGTATCTGTGGCCTCCTGCTGCTATAAAAGCACCAGTTCTGCTGCAGCTGTGCCGCCAAGTGTGACCTGCAGTGACCCACCACCTGTTCTGGATCTGGATTAATGCCCCTGTGCGCGTGTGTGTGTGTGTGTGTGTGTGTGTGTGTGTGTGTGTGTGTGTGTGCGCTGATATCCTGGCACAAACACTGCGTAACCATCTTACACAAGGCTGTGGTGGGCGTGTCTAAAGTCTCTTACTCAAAGTTAATAGTCATGGAGGGGGGTGGGGGGGTCGGTAAGGGTGTAAAGTTCTGGCTCTCCGATGAGCTGCTCAGAAGAACCAGAAGGTCAGAGAGAATTCCAGCTCCAGGTGACAAACCTTGAACCCAACCTGGAAAACACAGACCGTCTCCAGGACCCAACCTGGGAGCCTGGAATCTGGTTGGTGGAGCAGGGATCCCTTCTCAGGGTGATCCGGGGGGGTGATCTGGTGCCGTGCGCTCTTCAAAAAGGACCATAAAAGGAAAGACAAGGACTTCAAGACCTGGTCCTGATTTTCCAGGCAGCCAATGAGAAGCGACGTGATGTCGCTGCTGAATCCCTGGAAAACCGGATTTTTATCACCCCCTCCATTCAATCACATGAAAACCGAGTTTCTCTTGGGAAAATCCGCTCCACATTCAGGGATTAGAAGGGTCGGACTTGGTTCTGCCTCAGAACCAGAACACACGCCAGTGTGGAGCGAGTGCAGAGACGTCACGATATTTGTCTCGACTATATTTAGACGATCCAGCAGCGTCTCTGCTGGATTAGGTTCAGTCTGGACTCGTGCACACAGTGATCCCAACGGGATCCCGACGGGACGGTCCGGCTGGTCTGGAGCCACGTTTCAGGCTCAGGCTCCATGAGCTGCTGTCCTCAGCTGGAGCAAAAAAGTTTTCCATAAACGCGTTGGAAAACGGCCAAAGAGGAGCAGGAAAGTCGTCTTTCAGTATAAATACTCCAACTTTCTGGAGTAATGCAGCCAAATGGGGCCAACGGCGGGTTCATGGCTGGGATTTGACCGCATGTGCATCAAACCTTTACATTCGAATCATGGAATCATTCGAATCATGGAATCAGGATAAAACCAGTTTTGAGTTCCTCTGCAAATTTTGCAGCGTTTTCTTCGGAATCACATGAGCGGACCCTCGGCGACCACTTGAATCACCAGTTCTCAGAGGACTAACTTGGTTAAATGTCAAAGAAATAAACGTTAAATGGAATAAAACGGGAGCTTTAGCATCGAGCTGAGCCGCTAACGCTGCTGCCAACACTTCCAGGCAGCAGCAATTCAGGAAAAAAAACATCGCAAAATGACATTTTGGAAATGTAGAGAACGGCTGTGATGTTTTGTTTTACTGGTGCTGGAACAGGGGAAAGTGTCGGTGAGTTTTGTCGGAGCGAGCTCGGCGGCGCCATGCTAGCCGTCGGCGCTAACTGGCCACGGCAGCGGCCGCACAAGCTCCTCCAGCGGGGGATAAGTCATCCTCCGGGCCTCCGTCGGTTCCAACACCAAACTCAATTTTCCTTTGTCTAATTACGCCGTCAAATCCGACAAAAAACCGATCTCAAAACATCGATTTATAGCCCAACAGACGCGCTTCTTACGCTGGAACCACCATTCGGTGCTAAACGGCTAATTTTCTAAAGCATATTTAAAGCTGGAAGCGGATAATAAGTCTGGGAAAAAAGAGGGGAAATGTTGGCTTTTACTCACACACACAGCCGAAGAGGGTCCGCACAAACCGGGAAAATCTAAAAGCGTCGCGGAGTCGAGAAGAAAAGGAGCGGGGCGACGCGGAGCAGCGGACCGCTGATTGTTAGCATTGTAACGGGAAACAGACGGACGGCGTCCGGTCATCCTGCGGCTAAAGCTCCGCTCGGCAGCTAACCGGAAGCTGTGCTAGCACGGGTACTTTCAAAATAAAACGCCTTTGCTTCGCTTTTAAACGCAAGAAAACAGCATTTAGAATATACTCAGATATAAATACAAGACAGACTTTTATCCTAAAGTAAACAAATATCCTCCTTTATCCTGTATTACAACCTGTTTTTTGTCTTTAAAAAAATCAAAAACAACCACAGACACTGTCAATAACTTTTTATTTCCCCCTAATAGATCTGTACAATCAACAAATCAAACCTAAATTGAGCCTAAAGCAAAACAAAACGTCTGTACATGTCAAATGCTTTGGGCACCGGAGCTTAAAACCCATTTAAATTATCAAGTGGTGTCTTGAAACACTAAAAAAACCAGTTTCACGGTTCTCGAATGGAGTCTGAAGAAGGGAGGCGACACGAGCCGGAACAAACCAAACCAAAATAAGAATAACGTTCCCTTTATATTTCACTCCAGTGTTATAGAAAATTACAGTCAAATATCTTATATACAGGTAAATGAACAAGACAGGTGTCTGACGGACAGACTTCAGGTGGTGGCGAGTGCTTTAGGTGCAGGGGGGGGCTGATGTTTTCGGGATTAAACGGGCCAATATGGCTGCCGCTCCAGCACCGGCACCTTCAGGATTCACCTTCCTTTTCACATCCTTCACCAGAAATGAACTCAGTTCCCTCTGATTTGTCAGTAAAGCTGCCTCGATCAAGCGATGCGTGTCGGACTGAACCCAACAGATTCGGAGGTGAATCCCGGCGGTTCCGACAGGCGGAACGCCGCCGTGACAGCAGCACGCGCAGTGGGAGGATTCAGAATTGATCCTTGTGATTATTCAGCAGGAAGGTGAGGAGGACAACAGCAGGGACACCGACAACCGTGTTTCAGCTACGCTAGATTTGAGCTAACCCTCGGAGAACCTCTGCAGACTAAGACGACGCTGATGCTAACCGGCTAAAAATCACACTTCTCGCCATTATTAGGGGTGTGTTGAATCATTATTGCTGCAAAAGTCTGAGCGTTGTCAATAAAACAATGGTTTTTCTTATTTTGCAGGATGGTAAAGAGCCGCACGGGTTTTTCAGCAGTCTCTGACCTCATGAATGGCCACTAGGTGGCGTCTACAGGGAAAACACGTCATCTTTTTCAGAACCGAAGCAGCTACCAGCGGAATAGAAGTGCAAGCGTAAGTGTGGCGGGGTGTAGTGTGACGTCTGCTAGCTAGCTGCTGCTGAAGGAGCAGGCTGCTAACAAGAATAATGGTCAGGACCTGAAGACACGCCCCCTTTTCTCCCAATAGTCAAACAACGAAAAAATCCCACACAAATTCAAAATAGGTCAAAAAATGTGCGCCGTCACATTCCGGGTGCGTTAGCTTTTCCATGGTCGTCAGACTGGGAAAAGTCCACCTGTTCGTCCTTGAAATGACAAATTTGAAAATTCATCAGGTTTGGATTATTTTTCAAGAAAGGAAAACCGGACATTTATGTCGCTGGCGAGCGGCTGGGGCCGCGACCACGGACCCATTTTCCCTCCAGAAACAGGATTTTTAAAGTCTCGGGGCTGAAACTGAGAACTTAAGGCAGTCCCTTCCTGGTTTCCACGTTGAAGCATCGGCTCAATAGTTCCTGACGCACTGTAAAAACACGTTTGGACCTGATTTGGACCTTTGCAAAGGCAGAAGTGGCCTGGAAGTTGCATAAACGCCCGCCGGTTCAGACTGGAAAGCTGATTTAATGTGTGAACGTGGAAACTGAGGCCAGGTCCTCCTGGCCGGGACAGGAAAGGTGACCGTGGTGCATCAGGAACTATTGTGGCTTTACGAGATTTGGGCCTCGGAAGGTTCCGGAAACACCCGTCAGCCGGGAAACGGAACCGGAGTCACGTGACCACGCGTGTCATGTGACCACACAAACAGTTCCTATGTCAGTGGACGTGTCGGCTCCAAAGTTCCATTTAAAAACGTCCAGTGGGCTGAAGATCCGCTGGTGAAGGGAAAAACGGGAAGATCCGGAAAGGTGCCGATGATCCCAGCGGAGGAGGCGTCCCAACACAAGAAGGATGGTCGGATGAAGGAAAATATACTGGCTGAACCTTTATTTCATCACAATATAGATTTCTTTTAAAAATGTACAAGTACTCTTTTCCTCCCAGTTCCACTGGTGTACTGGGAATGTGGGGGGGGGGGGGGGGGGGGGGCTGAAGCAGTTCCGGAAGAATGTGCCTGCAATTTACTTTCAATTTATTTTTTTCCCAGATAATCTGATCGCAGGAACCACAAAAAAAAAAAGAAAAAAAAAAGAAATGTTGTAGATCCAGTTTCTGGTGCTGGGATCCCAGTCCGGACTGGTGAGGGTCGAAGGTCAAAGGTCGGCGCACGGCGGGGGTCAGAACCCCTCCACCCAGACGCCCAGGCCCCTCTCCACCAGCGCACGGTTCACCGAAACCACCTGCAAGCACGACACGCACGTGTTGAGACGCGCACCAATCAGCAGGCGGCGCCCCTTAGCCCCGCCCACCATACCTCGTCGCCGACCACGTTCCACAGGTGGACGAGCGGGAGGCCCGTGTTGTTGTCGTAGTTCGAGACCTTTGCCGAGAAAAGAAGGCGCGTTAGTCGGAGCCAAAGGGGGCCGACGCGGTTTAGTGAGGCGGCGGCTTTACCTGCGCCAGCAAGGCCACGCCCCTCGTCACCTCCTCCAGCGCCGCCGTGGCCTCCGCGGAGAAGCGATCCTCCCCTGGAACACAGACAGCGCCACCGTCACCCGGAATCACGGCAATGCCGGGGCTCCCGCCTGGCTACGTTACCTGGAAGCGGAGCGACGTTGTCCAGCAGCACCTCGGCGCCTTGAAACGGTAGCGTGACGAAATCGGACCTGCGGGACACAAACAGCTGCTCAGGCCCGGTTACAGCAAAGAGGGGGCGGGAACACCCAGGGGGCGGGGACACCCGGGGGGCGGGGACACCCGGGGGGCGGGGACACCCACCGGATCTGCCGCAGCGAGTCCATCTTGACCCGGTCGTAGCCTCCGTAGTCCACGTATCGGATCTCCACCTCGTTGGCGTCTTTGTAGAAGGTGATGACCTGCGCTCGCCACCAGGCTCCTTCGCCCGCCGGAGCGGCACAGATGACGCCAACTGCACGCACGCCACAACAAAAACAAGGGTCAGAGGGGGCGCGCCGCCACCTGCCGGCGCCTAGCGGAGGGGCGGAGCCTACTTTCGGCGGGGGAGGGGAGCGCCGGGGTGGAGGGCTGGGAGTAGCAGAGGAACATCTGCTGGTCGAGGCTGCGCAGGGCGTGGTAGGTGGGGTGGGTGTGCTGCTGCACGAAGACGTGGCCCGCCGACACGATGTTGACCACGATCACTTCCACCGTCACGCCGCTGGGGAGGAGGAGCTGAGGGGAGGAAGGACAGGTGAGACACCGCAGCCGGGCCCGGGAGGTTCCGCCTCCAGCCCGCCGCGCCCGCTGACGGCTAACCGACCCGAGCCCACCCGTCTTACCCAGGAAGTCATGGGTAGCGAGGGGAGCGTGAGCGGGGGGGGAGGCGGGGCGTACAGGTTGGTCAGGTCCAGATCCTTGAACTTGCTCCCGATCAGGGACAGGGCTTTGTCCACCTGCTCCTGCGCACCTGCAGCGACACCACAGGTGAGGCGGGCGGTCACAGGTGAGGCGGGCGGTGTGGGGCGGCGCCGGGACGCCCGACTCACCCTCGATGTGGCAGATCTGGAACTCCTGCGTGTAGGGCAGCGTGGAGATGTAGATCTTGGCCCCCGAGTTCTGCTTCAGGTAGCTGACGTAGCGGCCCTGCTTCCCGATCAACCGCCCCACGAGGGACTGCGGAGCCGGGACAGACCCGTTAGTCTCGCCGTCACTCGGCGCCCGCGCCGCCGGGCCCACTCACCTTTGGCACCTCGATCTCCCAGACGATGAGCTCGGAGCCGGAGGACGCCGCGTGGTCGCCGGGGGGCTCCGAGGCGCCCATGGTGCAGCCGCTGTCCACCGAGTCCATGCTGTTGACGTCAGAACCTGCTGGGCAGCGATGGCAGGTCACATGACCGTCCCGGTATCTCTGAACAGGAAGTCACAGTCTCACCTCCTGATTGGTCCGTTTCGGCCTCGTTCCCAACGCCGCCGTTGCGCAGGCTCAGTCCGTTGAGTCTCTTGATCTCGTCCGCGGCGCTGTCGTCGCCCGCCGCCGCCTCCGTGGCCGAGCAGCCCGTCACCTGGACGCCGTCCGTCTGGTTGGCGCTGTTCTGGAGGTCCTCGCCGCTCACGCCGTCCTCCGAGTGACACGTGCTGCAGGCCGAGTCCTCGGCGGGCGCGCCGGCCTCGTCCGCCGCCTGCACGCCGTTCGTCTGGCGGACTCGGAGCGGGGAGCATCCGTTGGGCATCGGCGACGCCCCCACCGCCGTCTCCTCGCAGCCGTTCTGACTGACATTCAGCGGTCGGGGGTGCGGCGGTGCTGCGCTCAGCGTCTGGGAGCACGGCTGAGCGGCGCCCAGCGGCGTGCTGCTGCGGTGGAGACGGGCGCCGTCCGCGCCCGGGCAGCTGCCGACGCCCAGGACCTCCTGCGTGGCTGCTGAGATGACCTCAGTTATGAGTCCAGACGCCAGGAGCTCCAGGTCCTGCTCCTCCTCGCTGCAGACCTGGACCTGGTCCTCGGAGGGCGGCGGTCTAATGGCGGGCTCCTGAACGGCGTCCGTGACGCCAAAGGTGGGCGTGCTGGTAAGGAGGTGCTGGTTGAACTCCTGCGCTGAGGGGGTGGTCCCCAGGGGGTCGCCCTCCGACGGGACCTCCTTTTCTGTTTGGGGGGGCGTGAGCGCACATGTGACCATCCTGTCTTCGGTGAGCAGGGCGACCTCGCCCTCCGGCTCCGGCCGCTCCACCCCAGGAAGCCGAGCCGCCGAGGGGGAGGGGCACCGAACGGGCGCGGCCTCGCCGACCAGGAGGTCGGCGTGAGCGTCGTTGACGTGCAGCTCCGAGCTGGCGGGGGAGCACGCCGGGCGCCTGTTGGCCTGGAGGCCGCGCCCCTCAGACACCACTCCCACTCTGTCCCCCGGGGCTCCTTCAGAACTTTGTTCTGCTTTGATCTTCTGGGCGATCTCGCCATCTTCTGCTCTCTGGTCGACCTTGGAAGGGATGTGTGTGGGGGACGCTGTGCTCTCCAACAAACCGTTACTTCCTTCCACTAAAGGTGCTTTCAGTCCCGTGGCGGTCGGCGGCGCCCCCTCTGGGTTCTCGATGGACCGCTGTTTCTTCCTGGACAGGTACCACCAACAGCCGATCAGTGCCAGGACTCCAGGCAGCGTGTAGGGAACCACAGCACGGAACCTCAGTGGCATTTCCTCAGGGCGCTAACGGCTACACCTGGAAACAGACGTTAGTGCCGTTAGCTTGGCGGCTAGCGCCTAAAGAAACAACATTTTATAACTAAATTCTTTGACTGGAATTTTGATGCGACGGCGTCTAAAAACAACACCGAAACCTCAACAGAAAAGTTGCGTGTTGGAGCCACGGCTGAAGCCCGGCGGAGCTGTGCATGTTAAAAAAAGCCACATGCCTTTCCTTAACGGAGCCGCCCCCCCCGGCAGGAGTCACGCGCCCCATCGCAACCTGTCAGCTGTCGCGCTGCTCCGCTCAACGTGTCCGTCCTGCCTGCGGCTCTCAGCCACGACCACCCGCCGCCCGTTAGCCACGACCACCCGCCGCCCGTTAGCCACGACCACCCGCCGCCCGTTAGCCACGACCACCCGCCGCCCGTTAGCCACGACCACCCGCCGCCCGTTAGCCACGACCACCCGCCGCCCGTTAGCCACGACCACCCGCCGCCCGTTAGCCACGACCACCCGCCGCCCGTTAGCCACGACCACCCGCCGCCCGTTAGCCACCACTACCCGCCGCCCGTTAGCCACGACCACCCCCCGCCCGTTAGCCACCACTACCCGCCGCCCGTTAGCCACGACCACCCCCCGCCCGTTAGCCACGACCACCCCCCGCCACGACCACCCGCCGCCCGTTAGCCACCCGCCGCCCGTTAGCCACGACCACCCGCCGCCCGTTAGCCACGACCACCCGCCGCCCGTTAGCCACGACCACCCGCCGCCCGTTAGCCACGACCACCCGCCGCCCGTTAGCCACGACCACCCGCCGTCGCCACGGACACGAAGCGAACCAATAAGATCAGAGGTTCCGAGGGAAGGGGGGGGGGGGTCCAAGTGTAACATCTGGTCAAAGACCCAAAGAAGGAAAACCTCCTTCTGAAGTGGTCCGTCCATCTCTTGGGGGGGGCACATCAGCATTTGTTGCTCCTCGACCCTCAAAGGGAGTAAAACTCTGCACACGTGCTCAAATGTTTTTGTGGATTAAAAATGTTCAATTAAAACCCGCCTGCAAAATGGAGGCAGGTGAGTTCACCTTGACAAGGTTACGGTGAAACCCAGAGTGATCCCGGACATTCCGGAGCCTCGGTCCTCCGTTCGGGGACCCAAAAGTCCACCTGCAACACGGTGACCTTCACGGGGGGGGGGGGGGGGGGGGCAGCAGCGGCCCGAGCAGCGCTCGCAGCGGACACACACAGCACCGGAGCCCGGTCACACACCCGCATTCCACTCCTGGGAACACCGGGAACACCGGGAGCGCCGGTGCCGGGTCCGTGCGCGGATGTGCTGGAGGCGTCTGCCCCGAACACCGACCATTACGCCCGTAAAGCACCCACAACGACGCCCCAAGCGGCCCAGTTCCACCAACCAGCGGGCAAAGAACCGAGCACCTGCTCTTATTTCGGCCAGTATTTCAATAGAAAGTGAATCTTAGTCACGTTTCGCCCCAAACACGTTGATCCACAATGCTAACAGTACGTTAGCGTCACGGAGCCGCCTAGCTAGGTTAGCTACATGCTAGCAGCCACAGCGTGTTGCTCCCCAACAATTTAGAGTCTTTTAATCACTAAACACGCAAATAAATCGACTCGCTGACCGGGTGGATTTAACATTCGGGTCGCGAACCAACAACAACGTGGACCTGAACTCGAGTTTCGGCCCATTTATTTCCACGCAAGTTGGCTGAAGTAAAGGTGAATCGGATTCTTTTGACGCTAACCGAGATCGGATCTGAAGGCGAGTCAGACAAAGTGTGCGGTCCCGGTCCAGTTCGGGACCCCTGAGCCCGGCTGGTGGGCGGTGACAAGGGTGGCCAAGAACAAGTTGTGGAAACTCGAACTTTCGGCTTCGTTAGCCGCTCATTTCCGAGCCGAACTGATGGTAAAACACGCCACATTCAGCCGAGAGCCGAGTCCCCCTCCGGGGGGCACCCGCGGCGTGGCCCCCGGGGCTGACAAGGTGAACTGACGGGTTCATGGGGGCTGTCTGGGCTGAAACCGGGCACCGGGTGAGCCCCCACGCTACCGCCATGCATGTCCGGCCAGGAGGCCGCATTCCGGGAACCACCTGGCGGATTCACCCTCCACCCGGAGGAGTCGGTGCGCCCGAACCAAGGTGCAGCCCGGCTAACAGCCCGGGCGCCGTTAGCACTATTTTTGACCCCGGGGCTCCATGACGTGACACCATTAAAGCCTCGTGTTTGAACCCAAGCAGGAGTCCTTTTCCCCGGCTGCTCTCACCCTGAAACGCCGAAGCAGCGACCCGGGGAGCTCCGAACGCAGCTCGGTGACCGTTTGATCCGGACACGGTCGGAGCCAGAGGACGTTCGGAGCCCGTCCAGCCTCACGCGGGCCTCAGACCTTCAGCTAGCCCGTTAGCCGGCCCGACACAGATCACAGCCCGGTCCAACCGACAACTTTAGCCAACATTTGCCGCAATCGTGACCCACATTCCCGCAGTTGGGACGAGCAAAGGCCGCGGGAGAACAGGGAATTAGGATAATCTAAATTACACAACGCGCCAGCAGCTAGCCGGAGAGCTGCTAGCCGAAGTTGGGAAAGATGAGTAGGCTCCTTCTCCAATGACATGGACCGCTCCGCCCGGCGGGTGCACGCCAGCGCGGGCAGGGTGTGCACGGACGTCGGCCCGGGTCTGCTTTTAATCGCCGAGGACGCGGCTCCTGCGCAGTTTGTCCAACTATAAGAAAACGATGAAGACGCTATCGCTCCACATGCCCGCGCTCGCGAGCCCTCAAAGCGCCCGTTTCGGTCCCGTTTACTCACAGTATTTGAGGATCTTCTGCGCCGCCACGATGGGAACAAATTAACGCTGCTTTTTCCAACGTGTCCCTGTGGAAAGTCACTCTCTCCTTCCCACGTGTTGACCGACTAGCAGCAGTCTAAAAAACACAGACCAAACAGCTGGTCAAACATCGCGAGATCTGGGATCTCGCGGGAACTGGGAATGCAGCAGCGGCACGTACCTGCACTCCGCGCATGCGCAGCTCGGCGCCGCGGTTCGCGGAGGTAGAAACGCGGTTTTACGTCGTCACAACGTTGGTAAAAGCAAATTCCGTTGGAAAGGAAGTCAAACGTGTGAGATTATGAAAATAGGATTCTAATTTGCGAGTCCTCGGGTTAGTTGGATTCAATTCCGTAGATTAATTCAGAAGCCGAACCAGAGAGGAAGCAGGTCCATGAGATCCAGGAGGCACCAACCAGTGTCAAAATCTCTTAAACTGGTTTAACTCGAATGTGGTAGCAACCTGTTTGGTCACCACATGCTACGATGGCCTCTCCTGCCTGGATTATTAGTGCATTTGTGTGGAAGCAACCATCAATCTGCCGGGTCAAAGGTCATCCTCAGCATCCCACATTAGCCAGCGGCGGTCAACTTTAGCTCGTAGCGGGTTTCGTGGGCTCACATTGTCCTGAAATTTGAAGTGAATTTGAGCGACAGTGCGGCAAACGCAGCCGTGGAGAGCAAAACATTTTATTACTAACACTGGAATAGTTCAATTTGTATATTATTATACAGAAACTAACTGCTTTACAAAAACCAAATGATACAATATCACATGTATGTACAGTGTAGTAAATAGACCGTCTCAAATTGTACACAAAGTATTTACAATTGTCACATGTACTGCATTAAAAACAAAGGTCGCACCAGAACTCTACACACGTTTCAGTTTTTGCATAACATCAAAGAAAACATGCCGCGTTTTCAGGGTCTTTTATCTTCCCAAACCCACCACCCTTCCTTTAAATTAGTGCAAGTCAACCTCCGCTCCCAGAGGTTGCGGGTTCGAAACCCCTCGCCGCTGGACGTCGGGGATGTTTCATCTGCAAGCGTGGATCCGAGCGGCGCCGGGTCGGTCCTCAGTCGGGCTGAGGACCGACCCGGCGCCGCTCCAAACATCAGGCAGCACAGAACATGTGACTTGGTGATTTTCTATTTACACGAGAAGGCAGGAAGATGTTTCAACCGGTCGGTAGAAATAAAAACGGTTCAGCTGAATTCTGGGAGTTTTCATGGATTCTGCCGGTTTGGTCCTGGTCCAAGCTTCCGCGGGTCGATTCATTTCCCCTTTGTGTCGCTCTTTGAGGCGGGAACCCCAGAAGATCCCGATGCCCACCGGGGGGCGCCACTTTTGGAAGATTTCGTTCCGATGATGACCGAGCGCGTCGCTGCGTTAGCGGTGCTAATACTGATTCTGATGGCTGAACTCTGTAAAAAATTAAATTAAATTCTTCGACATTAAAAAGCAACGATAACGACAAAAACGTGATTAGCCAAACCCTGCTAATGGCTGCAACGGATTAGCTAAAACAATTATGCGTAAACATGGATAAAAGATGTTAGCCGTGATGGATTATCGTGACGTGTTCGCATCCATCGAATTCCTGACAAAATTAAAACATTTTTGATTTTCTTTCGTTTTCAGCCAAGTTAAACAGGACAAACAGGCAATTTGTAAGAACCAGCACAAGCATTTAATGCTAATGCTAAAATTGTGTTTAAGGGAACTGGTAATTTAGACTCCAAACATTATCAGCACAAGTTGAAATTAAGCTAAGCTAGCAAGCTGAGGGGAGGGTGGCATCACCACTTGCTAAAGTCCCATGAACGAGAATATCGGCCGTTTCGTGAGAGTCGAGGATAAATTTGTCAGCGTAGCATTAGCTCAGATTAGCTGCGTCTGCTAGTTCTTTTGTTGTTAGCAGTTTAGAAACGGGTTCCCTTCAAATTCTGACATTAGCCAGCAAACTGTTCTAAGAACCTCTTCTTCACGGTGAGCGGCGCCGGTGGCTAACGGCTACCTCGTCAGGCCAGGACGGCGTATCGCACACGTGACAGGATAAAACACGCTAACGACAGCTCTGGAGATTATTGCCCGTTAAATCATCTTCCTTGTAACTAAAACAAAAGCGAAGGCTGCTGAGAAAAGACGTCGTAGTGAAAGAGGAGACGGAACTAAATCAGGAGGAAAAGGCCAAAAGCAAAGCTGGCAGATATTTACACATTTCACCTGGTGTTCCACGAGCTTTGCTTCCACACAGAGTCGCGCGTCTCTAGCTAGCTGTACAGCATAAATACGTTCAGGCAACAGGGTCGATGGATGATTGTATACTGAAGGTCGTCGGAGGCCAACGCGGAATCTCCGGCGAGCTCAGGAGACGCGGACGGCTCGCCTCCATAATTAGTACCTGCTTCGCTGAGTCCCCGGCAACCGTTGCTTTACACTATTGTACACACTGAAAACCCCTGACAAAGGCACACCATGGAGAGAACGTCAACATCCAGATTCAGCACGACTTGAGTGACGACCGATACATCATCTGTCTATGTAAAATATGTACAGAGGGAAGCTCGGATGTCCCAGAAGGTCGCCGACCCCCCACGGCTGTTCCCACCCTCCAAGTTCTGTCAGAGGAACCAAAACGTCTCAGTCTCCGCCGACTTCCTGCCGACAGCTGGACGGGCGTGACCGGCGTCCAGGCGAGGACCCGGCCGCAGCCGCTCCTCCTCGGCGGGACCGCGGAGTCGCTCGGACGCGGCGGAAGAAACTAAATGAGTCCAAAGTCACGTGCGGCGTGAGGCCCTGCAGGCTGGGGGGGGGGAGGGGTGCGTGACAGGAGGACGCCGCCGTCGCTGCGCCGCCCGCTCACACGATCTTCTTGATGCTCGGACGCTTGAAGCTCCCGGTGCTGCGCTGCTTCTGGACCTGGCTGGCCGAGCCGTGGCGAGTGCGCCCCCCGCTGGACAGAGCAGAGCTGGGGGACAACTGCACGTTCTCTTTGTCGACACCTGGTGGACAAAGAGAGAAGTGCAGAAATCGAAACAACATCTGGGTTTTCTGTTTATTTCCCATCTGAAAAATCACCCCCCCCCCCACCCTTCCTACCTGGGGAGTGCTGGGAAGTGGCCAGTGAGGTCATGGAGTTGGACAGGTTCAGGTTGGCAGTGATGCTGAGCTGGCTCTGGCTTGTGGGGGGGTACGGGGAGGTGGGCGTCCGCAGCTGCTCCTCCCCCCGCTCCTCGTCGGCCGCCGGCAGGTAGCTGTCGATCAGCGCCTCCAGGAATTTGACGATCAGCTCGGCGTAGTCGGGGATCTGGGTTTGCTGAAATCACAGGAAAGGCGTCAACACCTCAAACCAGGCGCGTCCCGGCCGAGAGGAGGGCGGGGTCGGTACCTTAGAGAAGGGCCCGGCGAACCTCCACAGACCGTTGAAGCCGAAACCTGCAAAACAGACAGCGAGGTGTTAGCCAGCGTGGCGTTAGCCGCCATGGCGTTAGCCGGCGAGGCGTTAGCGAGCGAGGCGTTAGCCGGCGTGGCGTTAGCCGGCGTGGCGTTAGCGAGCGAGGCGTTAGCCGGCGAGGCGTTAGCGAGGCGAGGCGGTTACTTTGGAGATAGGAGGGCTGATACTGCGGCGGCGACTCCTCGTGGTACACCACGCTCTGCACGATCCCGTGGACCGGGTTCAGGAGGTTGGTGTCCTGGCACATGGACAGCACAGTGTTGATCTTGGAGTCCAGCAGGTTGTGGCTGAGGAGGAACCGAGAAGACAGCGTGAGCGTGGACGCACGTTGGAGACACGCGTGTCAGGGCCCCCCGGGGTCCAGGGTCCGGGGGCGGCGACCCGCTTCCTTCAGGGCCACTTACACGACGGGGAACACCTTGGGGAAGACGACGCTGGCCTCGGCCAGGTACTCGTACAGGATCCTCTGGTCGAAGTCGTCGGTGGAGTATTTGACCTGCGTGGCCTGAGACAGGAGAAAGGTGAGTAAAGGCCCGGTTCCCCTGGTGGGCGTGGCCACGCTCGGCTCCCTCACCAGCACAGTGAGCAGCAGCGCCTGGATCTTGGGGTCCGTCAGCACCTCCTCGTCCAGCAGGACGTTGGACTCCGACACGGACACCTTCCGGAGGTGCGAGTTTCCGATCCGCTGCGTCTCTACGGTAACACAGAGCGTTGGCGTTCACCTTCTAACAGCCGGGCCGGCGCATCGGTGCCTCACCTATCTCGTAGTCGTTCTCAGCCACGCGCCGCATTTTGGGAGGCGTGGTCATCCCGGACTCCATCTCCGGTCTCTTTGGTGCTTTCGAGTCTGATATGAGATGGTCGAAGCTCTTCCTGGTGCCTGCAAGGCGACAGAACAGCTCTGGGATTCTGGAGAGGTCGGAGCCTTTAGCTTTAGCATGTAGCATGAACCAGACTCGTACCCAGGAGCTTCTTGGCGTTGGCCTGCGAGGGCTGACCCATGTCCAGGCTCATGGACTTGCGTGTCCGGGGGCTGACCTGGCCCATCGTCGGGTGGGCCGACAGGTAGCGCTCCGAAACCTGAGGCGAGGTCCACGGCTGAGTCTCCCGCAGGGTTCTGAAAGGAACGGGAGCAGCGGTCAGGCGACGGCGCCCGTGAGGTGGACCTCCGCTCCGCCTCCTCCTCACCTGCAGCTGGGGTCAGTGATGTGACTGGAGTAGGTTTCCATGGGAACCGGGTCCACGGAGAGGTCGGAGATCAGCAGCGACTTCCTGTGCTTGAGGCTGCAGCGACTTCGGACCTCCTCCGAAACGGTGAGCAGCGCTGCAGTAAAGAGCAGAGACCGAGTCCAAAGCAGTTCTGACCCGGGGCTACCGGGCCCGACCCAACCCAAAGGGGTTCCTACCTGCCAGATAGGCCACGCTGTGAGTGTTGACCTCAAACTTGTCACACTTCAGATGTTTGCTGATCAGAGACAGCAGCGTGTGCAGGATTCTGACGGTTCTGGCCACAGTGGTGGGAGACGGGTGTCTGTAGCCTGCAGACGGAACCGAAGCAGACCAGACTGGCCTTCAGAACCAGCTTCCGGACGACAGCGGGCGCTCGATGCTATTGCCCTTACCTTTGAGCAGGTGGCCCACCAGTGCAAAGTTGAAGTTGGCGCTGAAGTTCAGACCCACAAAGTGGTCCATTTGCTTACAGTGCCACTCCAGGGGGCGCCGGATCTCCATGAAGACCTCCTCCGGGCTCTGGAGGACGAGACACGTGAGTCAGGGCAACGCAGCGACCGGGACCGCGCCAGGCGGCGGCGGCGGCGGCGTTACCTTGTCGTTGAAGACGCGCATGCTGTCCAGCGTGTGCAGGTTCTGCTCCAGCAGGGCGGTTCCGGCGGAGTAGAGGTTGACCTCGTCCAGCTGCAGCACGGCCACGGCCACCCAGAACAGAGCTTTGTGCATCGGAGACTCCTGAAAACAGACGGCCTTTGAGTCTCGGGTCGCACTGGGATCAGAACCGGGTCTGGTACCTTGCTGAGGAGCGGCTGCAGCTTGGTCAGAGCGATGACCGTGGCCTCGATCAGAACCTGGCTGTTGTAGTTGTCCGGGCCCTTCAGGCAGCTCTCCAGCCCCTGTGAGGAAGAGGACGAAGGGCACAAGGATTCAGCGCCGACGGAGACGGGAAAAGCCCGAGAGCGGCGGGACGGAGCGGGCCTGACCCGGTCGATGCTCAGCAGCGGGCTGGCCTTGCTGAGGATGCGGATGATCTGCTTGATCTGGCCGTGGGTCACCCTCTTGCTGATGCAGCCGAACACCACCAGCGCTCTGGGCTGCAGCGACGGGTTGTACTGGAACGCAAACCTGGAGCCACACAGAGAGACAACGTTGCCGGAGGAGCGGGAACAGGCTTCCGTCTGTGGCCGGGAAGCTTCCCGGGAACGCTGCCGCTGGCGGCTACATTCAAGTGACAAGAGTTTCCTACTTCTGGGCGAGCTCGGTCCACTGGTCCAACCACTTGCAGGCTGGGATGTCCCTCATGCAGGCCTGAGACACACAGGCAGGACGTCAGCTCCCACCACAGAACCCCTGAAACCCTCAGAACCCCTCAGAAACCCCGCTGACCTCCATGATCTCCAGCAGGGCCTCGGTGACCGTCTCCAGGGAGGACAGGGCGAACGTCTCCCTCTCGTAGGAGCCCGGTGAGAAGGAGCGGTCCCGGTAGCTGGAGCGGAAGGCGATGACGGCGGCCGACTTGACCTTGCTGATGCCGAACAGAAGGTAGAACTTTGGCAGGGAGAACTCGGTCAGGCTCAGCCTCAGCACCTGCTTGGTCTCCTCTGGAATCACAGCGGCGCGTTAGCGACCGTTAAAAAGCTGCAAAGCTCCTCCGCCGGCGCGTCCTCACCGCTGAAGTTGAGCTGCGAGCACGTGCACAGCGAGTGGATGATGTTGATGACCAGGCCGTGCGTGGAGGCCCGCAGGGACAGCGGCCCGGTGGCCACCAGCAGCGTCACCACGTGGAACAGGTAGGGCAGGTGGGCCGCCACGTCCAGGGAGTTGTTGAAGGACAGCATGAGCATGTAGCGCGCCAAGATGGCGATGTCGTCCCACATGAGGTGCTGCTCCAGCGTGGGCGTGGGCGACAGGCACGTTTTGTCTATGATCTTACACATCCGCCCAATCACCTTCGGCAGAAACACAGAGAGACGTCAGGACAATGCTGCCGGCGTCTCCGTGGACGCCAGACGGTGACAGGCGTCGCCGGAGCGCCGGGTGACAGAGTTCAGGAGGCCACACAAGGGTTCATTGTGTTCAGAAGGTGGCTCCCGACGCCACGTCCCAAAGGACCCGCGTGGACACGACCACGCACGGGAGCTTCCACGCACGGGATTTTTTTTTAAATCGGATTTTGTTCAGTCGCAAATTCATCTGGTAGAAGGTCGAGGAGCGGCCCGACCTCCAGCTCCGGCTGCCTGCGTGCTTCCCGGTGCCAGCGGCCACAATGGCCACCATTCAGCGGCGCCAGCCGGCAGCCATAATAGGAGCCAGGGCCCCGCGCGTCTATTGTGCCTCGTGTGTGTTGCGTTTGTTTATCTGAGCGCTGGGGCTGAAGCTGGACCCAGAGCACACACACCATGAGTCTGCTGGTGCGGACGCCCTGAGGAGCCCCGAGGAGCCAGCCAGCCACCGCCGTGGATCAGTTTCCTCCACTAGAAGGTAAGTAACAGAGACTCTTAATTCTGGGGGGGGGGCACAGGTGGCACGGGAGGAGGGCTCTCTGAGGAACGGCCATTTCAATTTCAGTCAAGTCACTGATGCCAGTGTGGAGAGGAGACATCAGCTCCAAGGGTGCGGTGACCCGGGAGCTGTTTTTATTTAGCCTGAACGAACAAGCCTGCTAACGTTAGCATCCCATAATGAAGGCAGACGCGTGCGTGGGGCACCGGCCGACTCTCACCTTGCTGGACACCAGTTTGACGTTCCCTGAGGCCAGGGCGACGGCCGTGTCCGCCATGACCTCCGCCTTGATGGAGCCCAGGCCTCCCGTGGCGCTGGTCTTGATGAAGCTGTCCAACACCACGTCCAGCAGGTCCGTTATCTGGAACGCAGCCACGGCGTTAACGCCCCCCGACGGCACCCATCCGACTGCCCCCCGTGGTGCACTCACCTGCCCCAGACTCCCCCAGATCTTGGCCTGGATGGAGGGGTACATCTGCTTCTCGTTGATGGTCATGGTGATGAGCTTGTCCAGGATGGCGGTGACGCGCTGGCGCTTGGCGTCGTCGTTGTGCTTGCAGAAGCGCACCAGGTTGAGCAGCCAGGGCGTCATGTACTCCAGACAGAGATGCTTCAGCTCGATGCCTGCGGCAGAAACGGGACGCGGGCTCAAGAGAGACCTCATCCTTTTCACCCTCCGTAGCTAAAGATGGTACTGGACCTACTGGACTTGCTGAAGCCGGAGATGCACTCCTCCAGGAACTCCAGCGTCAGATGGGGCTCGTTGGCCGCCAGCGTCTTGCTGATGGAGACGATGAAGAGGGTGTTGTTGGCTGGGATGCACAGGCCCGAGGTCTCCAGCAGCTGGCCCTCGATCTTCAGGTTGAAGGTGCAGGTCAGAGCACAGAGCAGGTTGTAGGCTGCAGACCTGGAGGGGAGAGAAGAGGAGAAGGGTCAGAGGCGGCCCAGCAGGCTTCAGACCTCCGGGTTCCTCCGGGACTGACCTCAGGCTGGGGTCAGAGCTGCCCAGGTTGAGCAGAGCGATGTTCAGCAGGGTGCCGGGCACGTCTTTGGGTCGGATCTTGGTGTGCTGCGGGATGGAGTCCGGCTGCGACAGCTCCCAGCGCGATCGGATGTGGATGATGGACTGGACGATGGCGTCGCACTCCTGGTGCATGAAGGTGAGCGGCGTGCCCTGGTTGGCCATGGTGAGGGTGAACTGGCTCTCGTCCACCAGGCAGATCTCTTCTATCTCAGAGGCGTAGTAGACGTCATTGAGGAAGACGGGTTGGCCCAGCACGCGGGTCCGTTCGGCAGAGGTGACCTGAACCGCTGTGGAACCCACCTAAAAGAGCAGGCGTCCGGTTCTCTTTCTGCTCCTGAACATGCTGCCGTGTCGCGGTCTGGAACTCACCTTGATTGAGACTTTGGTGTCCTTGTGGGCCAGCTTCAGGGCGTTGTGGAAGACTTTCAGGTCCTCCTCCAGGGTCAGCGTGGCTGCCGGCAGCTTCTGCTGGTCCGCCTCGATGTGCTCGGCCAGCTTCGCCGGGGAGTCGATGAACTGGAGCCGCTTGCTGCCCTTCAGCCCCGTCAGCAGCCGCTCGTGGTACTTGGTGTACTCCCGCACCCACGTGTTGCAGTTGTAGACGTACACGGCCGCCACGTTCTCGTACGCGAACCCGGGGAAGACCACAAACCACTTGGACAGGAAGTCGGTCTTGAAGCGATTGCTGGGTCCCACGTGTGTCAAGTCCACGACGATTTCGTAGGGTTTAGCGTAGTAGGGCTTGAGGGTGAGGAGGACGTGGTAGATGAGCAGGTCTCCGTTTATCTGGCCCGTTTTGAACCTTCGGGAAAACAGCAAAGCCACTATAAATGAGCTCTTCTAATACAGACCAGCAGAACCAGAACCGGCGACCCTGAAATAGAGAGTGGGAAAGGACAACGAGCCCAGAGAGCGACCTCAGAGGACCTCCGGAGCAGCAGGAGATTCAGAGAACTGATCCTTCAAATCAGAATAAATCCAGTAAGTTGTGGGGTTTGAGCTGTAGCGTTGTAATTCTGTGGGGGTTCTTCACTTTAACAGCTTGTCTCACATCCAGGGACCATGGATGGCACCAGAACCTGTCTCTGGCTCCTCCTCCTGCTGAACCTGCTGCACCTCCATCAGGCAGACGTGGACCAGGACCTCCTGAGCCAAACGCCTCATCTTCAAACAGAAGCCAGCAGCTCCGACTCCGCCCCCGAGCTCAATGTCACCGCCAGAGACGACGCCAACGGCACGGACGCCGGCGCCAACGGCACGGACGCCGGCGCCAACGGCACCTTGTGTGACTGCCTGATCGACACCGAGCTGGGCCTGATCGCCCTGGGCTCAGCTGGGGGGCTCATCTTCTGCCTGCTGGTGAGCACCATCGTGCTGGCGTGCCAGGTCTACCACATCCAGCACAGAGTTTACGTCCCCCGGACCTCCCGCTCCAATGTGGACTTGGTGAGCGGGACGTGCTACTGGGAGGCTGACCAGCCAGAGGCCCAGGGACTGGTGGGGCCCTGCGATGCCAGCGTCGTGCTCGAGGAGGTGAGAGCGGAAAACCAGGAAGATCCGCCTGAGGAAAAGCGGGAGGAGGCCGGAACGGGTCAGGAGGAGCCGCGAGCGGAAACAAATTATAACTCGGGGGAGAAGATGGGTCACCTGTCCACCTCCAGGTCCAGAGATTCCTGCCTGGAGGTTCTGAAGGACCTGGAGGACATGCCCCTCGTGGTGTGAAGCGGCGTTGAGTCACATTTGCCCCGATTATTAGAATGAGTGTCGATAATGAAGAAGGTGTCAGCAGAGTTATTAAACACATGCTTAAATCTTTAACTCGTCCATAACGTGAGGTCCAGAACAACAAACCCAGACGTGGGGGCTGCTGGTGTCTTTGAGCTCAGCTGGTGATCGCTGATGTTTAACCCGAAACATTAATCATTTAAGTGGTTGATAATGAGCACGTATGAAATAAAACGTAATCTTCAGACAAAAGTGTCCGTTTTTCCTGGTGTGTTTGGGCTAAAAGACTCCAGATTTTATACTCGCCGCCATCAACAGCTGCTCATCTGCTTCTCGATCAAACGCCAGAGCGGCGGGTTGGTGCAACCACAGAGGGAGAAGTTCTGAATTTAGCAGAGCGAGAGAGTCACACTTCCTGTGAGGCAACGGCGTGTTTTCAAGCACAAAGTCAGTTCCTGCTCAAGACTTCTCAGACAGCCGACGTCCCGATGAGCCAAAAACCGCTCTGGGATCAATACAGACGACAGCAGAGTCTCTGGTAAGTGAAGCCGGATTAAAAGCACGTATGGAATCTATAGACTGATGAGAACCATCAGAAGAATCAGCAGTGGAGAACCGGGCAGTTCCCAGCTCAACGTGAAGCCTCGACTTCTTTTGCTAATGCTAATCTTGTGGGGTTTATCCTACGTTGGCACCAGAAGCCGAACTTAACTCGAGAGAACAAACAGATGTGCGTTACTTTCCCGTTCGAGGCTGACGCCTTCCTCTCTTTCAGCCTCAGGACAGCAAACTGCACAGAAACCACAAAGATGAACCTTCATCTATCGAGCCTGGTTCTAATTTGGCTGCTGACGTCGTGTGGCGCCGTGACCACCGAGCAGAATGACAGTCTCACGACACCAAAGGGCCGCGTGGCGACGCAGGAAGCGCCCACCTCAGGTCCGCGTCTCCTCCCTGATCCCACCACCGATGTGCAACGTTCAGCACAAACACCGACGCCAGCGGTCCAAACGGGAGCAGCGGCCACCTTTCCCCTCTTACCTGAGCTCAGCGACTCAACACGGGCTGAAAACGCCACAACGGGACAACAAGCAGACGTCTCAATGCAGCCCAGCACCCCGGCAACGGCAACTCCCATGGAAACGAGCTCCAGCACTTCCATCCCCACCACACATCCGCCCAGCACTTCCATCCCCACCACACATCCACCCAGCACTTCCATCCCCACCACGCTTCCGCCCAGCACTTCCATCCCCACCACGCTTCCGCCCGGGACCACTGCCTCCATGTCCACCCAGCCCACGCTAATCACGGACGTGCAGCCGACGGCCCCGTCACAAACTACACCGGCAACAACCAAGAGGACACTCGAGGACATCATCAGACCAGAGAAGGACGGGGGTCGTCCAAAAAAAGAGGCAACCAAGGAGGCCAATCATAGCACAGTGGTGGCCTGGGTCATAGGAGCAACCCTGGTCCTGATGATGGTTAGCTTCCTGGTCATCTACATCAGGAAACGGAAGCTTAACGAGCAGCAGATAACAATTAAAAACTGGGCCGGTCCGTCTCCGTTCATCGAGGACGGTGAAGACAACGGCCAGATCAGACAGCGGTCGTCCAATCGCATCTCCCTCTCCAGCTTCCTGCCCCAAAGCTTGTCCAGAAAGTTGTCTTTGCTGCCAGAGACCGACGAGGAGATGGAGGACATCAACCCAGGCACGACCTTTGGAGACAGACGTGAAGGAGCTCCGTCTGACCAGCAGGGGGCAGGACGCGACGTTGAGGGGCGTACGGGCGCCGCTGCCGACGCTCCAGAAGCAAAAACCACCAACGGCGTTGCAGAGAAGGAAACCTGCGTCCGTGCGGCCTCTCCCACAACAACAGTGGGCGACCTGATGGCCGTGAGCCTCACAGACGACTTTCCAGCAAACGGCGTCGGGGAAACTGCTCAGGGATGACGACCGCTCGAAACCGCCACACAACTGTTGCCGGTGGTTTCAACAACGTCTGTGGCCGACAACACAGGAAGTGGAGAAACCAGAGGCAAAACGGAAGCCAGCGACTTTCACAGCGTTTGAGAAGCAGAGCGGAGGGGAATGAGTTCTCCAGTGGCGGAAAATCTCAGAACGTTGCAAAACTCGGCTTTTCTTTTCCATCTAACGGCACCAACTATTGTAGCTGCATCAACGTGTATCAGATCACAGATTTGGATCTGGATGTATCAGCGCCTGCTGTGAGTGAATGTTTATCTATGTTTGGCACAGAAATCATCAGATTTTACTCAGATTTAGCTCAGAAGAGCTCAACGTCCACCTGAGATGATTGTTCAGCCGTCATATTCTGACAGCTCGGTGGTCGGAGCAGATATTTAGTGATATTTGGCTGTAAAGAATAAAGGCAATGATAAAGTCGCTAAGTCTTTGTCGGTGTGTGTCTGTAGCCTCTTGTCGTACAGGGCTCCGGTGATTGTGGGGCAGCAAATGTGTAGGACCCTTTTTCTCTGTTGGTCTGCCCTCAAATGTGGACGGGAACCAGAGCTTTACCCACAAACAACGGAGGAAGCCTGAAACCACGCGAAGCCTTTTTTGGACGACGATTCGCGAGTAATCGCTGCTGTGGAGTTAGCCGTGGCGGCTACCTCGCAGGCTAACGTCCTGATTGACTGTTGGGACAGGTCAACCCGTGATCCCCTCGGTGGATGTGGCAGTTTTTAGATTATTATTTGCAAATGTGGCCAGTTCTTCTTCCTGCTAAGTCAAACCGGATGGATGACACCAACTTCATCGTTTCCTCAGCACGTGCAGCGGCTAAAAGTAGCGACATGACAAAGAAATAAAGAAGTTGATCACCGGAGTGACAGAACCGTTCAGCTGTGCTGCTAATGTTGCTCCTTTGAGAACGACCGTTGATGGTCACATGTCCACATCCCACAGATCCGTTACTCCAGTTTCCGAGTATCAATCAGGCTAAACCACTCGATCAATGGTTCATCCAGAATAACGATTCTTTCATCTGGCAACCACAGTTTAACCGTGAGCTCGTACCTGCGGGCGACGTAGTAGAACACTGGGTTGCCAGTTTTGGAGGTTCCTGCCTGGTAGAAGATGTTGAGGGTCTTCAAGGCTTTGAACTCCTCCTTCTCGTGGACCTGATGCCTGCAGAACAAGCAGAAAGAGTCACTCTACTTCTCCAAGCCGGAGAGGAAAAACCCCACCGCTTGACCCACCTGGTCATGAATTCCTCAAATTTGGAGCTGGTCAGGTTGAGGCTGGACCAGTGAGTGTCGGCCACGGGTTTGTGTTCTGGCGGCCCCAGGTAGGCCAGCAGGGTCGCCATCTTGTCGAAGGGCCGCCTGCCTACAGCTTTATGGTCCCTGGACACAGAAAGGAGCGTTGTTGAGCAGAGTCTGTGCAGGAGGGGGGGCGGGGGGGGGTCTCCGTCTGACCTGTTACTGGACAGGTACTGGCCAATCCGCTCCTGGTTGTTCCACAGCAGGCGGTGGAGGGCCAGAACGTTGCCGTCACTGATGAAGGACAGGCTGTGGTTGACCGAGTCGCTGGGAGGAGAGTCCGAAGCGATGTCCAAGAAAAACCTGCGGTGGGGAGAAGAATGAGTGCCTCTAAAGCAAAGCATCGATCCGAACGTTGGAACCCGTGGTTCCGTCTCACCTCCTGGCTGCATCGAAGTTGCTCTTCACGAAGTCGTTAAAAGGCCTCATGTGCTCCTCTTTTGTAAACAAGACATGGTTGGCGATGCTCTGCAGGATCTGGCAACAGAAGAAGACTCGCTGATTCTCGGCCCGCTCGGAAACCCAGCGCGCTCCCGTTCTCACCTTGGACATGAGCTTCAGGCCCCGTTCTATGCGGGGAAGAGGCTTCTTCTCCAGGATTCCAGCCTCGTAGGGGGACACGATGGCCGGGTTGACAAACCGCAGGAACATGGCGCTTCCCACCGCTCCGATGCTGTTCTGTGGGAAGCGCTGGCTCACCACCTGTGCGTGTACAGATGGAGGGAGCGGGACGAGGCGGAATGATGGAAGGAAAAAGAGAGGGAGTTTTGAGCAGAGGGAGAGAGAATATTGGAATATTGGAGTGTGTTATAGAGCTAAAGAGGGTCTGGTGAGAGCAAAACAGACGTGATTCGGAATGTGTGAAGTGAGCACCTGTGAAACTGTGACAGACATCAGAAAAATGAACGGTGGAGGCGGACATGAGCTGAGACGCAATCTCAGTTCCTTTAGAGGTTGGAAGAAGAGCGAGAGGGTTCTGCTTCAGTGTTTACAGTGCCAGGGAGAGAGAGAGAAGACAAGCAGGACACGGAACCCCAGCGACTCCTCTCTGCTGGTGACGGATGGAACAGAGGAACTCAAAAACAGCCGTGAAGACAGATGAGTGCTGATGGTGGCGTGAAGCAGCCGAGGACCATTCAAACGTTTCAGGACACATTCCAGGAATGTCGCCCGTTCCCGGAGCAGTTTACTGCAGCGTTCCACAAGCAGCTTCCTCCTCAGAGGACAGAAGCTACAGAAGCTCCCTGCTACAAACAGGCCTTAAATGAAGATCTGGACCCCAGCAGGTGTCTGTGGACCAGCCCCCAGACCAGGGAGGTGGAGCAGCTACTCATTCATCCTCTGAACGGATGAGAGAGATCAGCAACTGGAAACCTTCAGGACATAAGCCAGCTGCTTTTCACCCTTTTGGGACAGAAGACACGGAATTCTGAGCCCCTCACATGTGGTCCGACTCGGAGCATCTGGAGGGACAGTTCACGGGTCCCCGTCCAACGTTGGGCCTGCTTTATTTACAGAGACACTTTGGACCAAAGACGGGAGGAAACGCAATGAAAAGGCAAAAGAACCCAGCACCAGGTAGCAGACAGACTGGAAGGAAGGGTCAGGGTTACCCTAACCTAGCCCTAACCCTGACCTAACCTAACCTAACTCTAACCTAGCCCTAACCTAACCCTAACCTAGCCCTAACCTAGCCCTAACCCTGACCCAAACCTAACCCTAACCCTGACCTAACCTAACCTAGCCCTAACCCAACCCTAACCTAGCCCTAACCCTGACCTAACCTAACCTAACCCTAACCTAGCCCTAACCTAACCCTAACCTAGCCCTAACCTAGCCCTAACCCAAACCCAACCCTACTCTAACCCTGAACTAACCCTAACCGACGAGTGTTTGATGTCATGACAGGGTGCTGCTTTCAAAACTATGAGCCAAAACATCAAATCTGAAGAAATAGCAGGCACAAATCTGACAATCCTCAGTTTTCTGTCCATGTTTGGGTCAAAATCAGGCCAAAGTGACGGTAAACGCTGACACCGGAGGTCACCGGAGGTCGCGTAAACGCTACAGACACAGAGACATAAACGTGAAACACAAGTAGAAATTAAAATAAAGGCAAACTCAAAACTACACCGAGGAGACAGTTCACTGATATCGACCCTCGTCTTCTTCCCTTTACCCCTGCTGGGGTCACAGGGAGGGGGCACATATGGGCCAAGGCAGGTCCCCCCTGGATGAGTGGCCAGTTATGGCTCGATATGAGCATCGGTGGGTTCAGTGCCTTGCTCAAGGGGACCTCAGCAGTGCTCTGAAGGTGTTCCGGCACCTCCCCTACGACCAGAACACCTTCCAGATTTTGTCCGCACTGGGGCTCGAACCGACAACCCTCCGCTTCTCAGCCCCGCCCCCAACGACGTCGCTCCGTTAACTTTTAATAAAACTCAACCATCCAGAACCACCCACTCACTCTGATGCTAGTGCCAGGGGCCAAAGGTCAGAGGTCAGCCCTGTAAGTGTTGTCCAGCGTGTCAGGGAAGCAAAAGAGAATAAAACTGCCGACATTCTCACTGCTGCAGGTGAGAAAGGGGCGCGAAGGTTTGTGGCTGGTTTCGCGCCCCCCCCCCCCCCCCCCCACAGGAGTGAGAACCAACGTGGTTGAGACGGGAGCAGGAACCTACGCAGAGACCCTGGGAGGACGGAGACGGCAGAGCAGAGAGTCCAACCAGAGGGACGACAGTTCGTCAGAAGATTTCATCTGGACACTCATGGGCTGTGTGTGTGTGTGTGTGTGTGTGTGTGTGTGTGTGTGTGTTTGGGGGGGGGGCAGATGAAATGTTCTGAGAAAATGTCTTCAAGTGCAAATCAGAGTCCAGAAAAAAAGAGAGAAGGCCACAGTTTCCTGGGAACTGTTAATTGGAAATGCATCAAATGGAACCAAAATATTAGTACGATGGTCGTAGAACAATGGAGGAAATAAAAGAATAAACATTTCCAGAGACACCGAACACCAAATCAAACCAAATCATCACGGAATGAAGAAATAATAAAAAACAATTACATGGAAGAGATGCAAAAAAAAAGGCTTCTTTTTTAATTTTTTTTTGCTTTAGGGGCAAAAGTGTCTGAGGGAAAGTAGATTCTCCAAACTTACTGCTTTTTTGTTTTCCTTTTTTTCTTTTACTGTTGCTTTATTCAGTAGAGAGTGGCAAGTAGCCTACAGAACAGAGATGAGCACAATCATGGTCACAGCACCAGCTACACACACACCAACCTGTCCCACACACACACACACACACACACACTCAGTCCAATAAAAACACAGAAATGAGACCTGCTGCGGGCTGGAAGCGTGTCAGTGCATGCGTGGCGCGCCGGCACGTCAGCGTTAGTGCGAGTGCACGGTGCAGCGACAAAATAAAAGGGATATCTCAGATGGCAGAGACATGGACGCACACCCAGAACACACAGGCCTGTGGACGCTGCGGAGGTGTGTGAGGGCCCGAGCGGCGCCGCCAGCTGCAGCGGCGCGCCGGAGGCGGAAGCAGCGGCAGCTATGGCGATGGAGAACAAGGGTGCGTTCAGAGGCGGAAATGAAACTGTGATCACACCTAATCCTGTCTTCATCCAGCCTGGTGCGTTAGAACGAAGCTCCTGACGACACACACACACACACACACACACAGTGGAACCAACAACAGGTGGGAAGAATGAAAACCGGCCACCAATGAGGATATCACACACACTTTGGGTCAAAAAGCCCCAGAAAAGGGGAAGTTGAGGTTCCAGGTGAACATTCCTGGAAGTCCACAGGCCATAAAGATGGAATAACTCTGAATCTGGATCACCACTGAAATGCAGAGCAGCGTTTAGGTGTGACCACAGGCCTGACAGGTGAGGTCACCGTGGTGTTTTCAACCAGTGTGAACCACTACGGACCTGCTCTGAACCGGGTTTTACCGGTGTTGCCAATCAGAACCAGTGAGTTGGAGTCTGAGGCGTGTTTGAACGTCCCCCTTGGTGGTTGAAAACATCGTCAGCGGGAGGAGACGCGCCCCATCGGGGTGGCAGAAGGCTACATGAATACGTCTGAAGCTACTTTGACACCGCGAGAAAACCAGGGTCCTGTTTGGGGGGGGGGGGCAGGTTTATCGTCCCGTGGCGCTTCTGGGCGGGGCCTCAGAAGAAAGAGGAAGGACAATCGCACGCAGCTGATGCTTATGATGTGCTGAGCAGCGAGCTGTGTAGCATCAGGAGAGCTCGTGGTGTGCACGCGCATGTGCACGCACACAGGTGAGTGCAGACAGGTTGGATGAGCAGCTGGGGGGGGGCAGAGAGAGAGTGAGTGAGGTCCTACCTGGTAAAGACAGTGGCAGACGCTGCGGAGCTGTGGGGGGAACTCGCTAGAGGAACCGATGATGGCCTGGAAGAAGCGTTCTGTGATCTGCAGGAGGTTCCTCTGGTTCTCCTCCAGGTTCTCACCTTGTTCCAGCCTGGAAACATAGAAACCAGCGCCCGTATTCACAAAGAATCCCAAGACCAACAGGAACTCTTCCTCACATCATGTTCAGACAAATCTCTGAACACCAAACATGAAGATTTCTCTTGGAATTTTTCCCTGGTAAAACAAAAGTTATTGACAAAGCACCTGAGGCCTTAGGAGAGCTGGAGGAGGACCTGTGAGAAGCCAACGGGTCTTAAACAGAGAAGAGTGCCAAGAACCAGGCGGAGGACCGATAATCTCACCTGGTGGGATCCACCTCAAAGCTGATGTGGTCCGGGGTGGTGATGACCGCTCTCAATAAGGGCTCCAGGAGCTTCTGCAGGTACGCTGCCCCATACACCTGCAACACAAGGCGGCAGCCGTGATTCCCTGTCTGTCCATCAGCGACGGCCACACTCCAGATTCCCACCTTGAAACAAAACGTCATGATTTTGCTGGCCAGGCTGTTCCCCCTGAATAGGGTCTGCATGGAATCAGCCAGCTCAACTTCTTTGGAGAACATGTTCCACAGGAGCTGATAGAGCAAGTGTCGGGAGTCAAACAGCGTCACCAGGACCCTGGCGAGCTCGTCCTGGAAACACAACACAGGTTTTCTCCACTGTACAGAGGTATACGCACAAATACAGGATGTAGTCGAAGCTCAGTGAGCAACACAACAGGCAGGGAGATCTCCAAGTGAGCTACATACCCACTGGGACCCTGGAACCACATTGGCCAGCGCCATGGCGATGGGCAGCTCCCCCTGATCTCCCATCATCGTGACCAGCTCCACCAGCCTTTCGAAGCGGTCCGCCAGCACCGTCTCCGCCAGCGTGTCAAACTCCGTCCCCTGCTGCAGGATCTTGGTCAGCACCTCCATGAAGGTGGCTCGGGTCTGGAGGTCCTTGTGGTAACCCAGACCTGCGGAAGAACACGCCGTCTCAGGTCAAAACCGCCCCGCGAACCCATCTGCATGGTTCAGCCGTCTCCAAAGTACCGATGGAGTGCATGAGCCCGCTGTCCACGTTGGCATTGAGCAGGTTGGACATGGCCAAGACGGTGCAGTGGCGCAGGGAGGCCAGGCGGCGGGACATCCCTCGCTTCCGCCCGCCCACAGCTTGGCCTTCGTCCTCCACCTCGCTGCAGTCGTTGAGCAGGTTCATGAAGAGCGTAAAGTACCTGTAGGACCACAAACAGGCCCCAGAACGTGAAGACTGACGCTGCTACAGAGGAATTAACCGGCTGTTGGGCTGCTCTTAAACCAGACTCGTGTGTGACTTAGTACACGATAAATATAAATCATCATTCCAACACGTCATCCGTCCGTTTGGCACGACGCCCCAGTGACGGACACTTTACTTCTGACCACATTTGACCCTCAATTTCCTGGCAAGAGTTCCACCAAATTAAAAATGAAAATCAAATCACAATCAGTCACAAAACGAGCCGCCAGATTTCAAGCTTTGCCGAGACGAGAGCAAACAGTTCTTACTTGAGGAACAGCTGAGACTTTGCCTCCATCAGCTCCACTCCGTCGCCCTCCTCCGGCTGGAGAGGAAGACCAGCTAACAGAGACACGACGGCCTCCATGCTGGCCTGATCCAGGTCCCTGCACACACACACACACACACACACACACACACACACACACACACACAGGGTGAGGCAGAGCCCTCACAGTTGTTCTCAAGCGCGTCGACAGGACTGAGCTCCACCTGGTCAGACACTTGATGTCATCGTCAGCGGCCTGGTTCGACGTTCCCATCACCCAGTCTGTGAGGTACTCCACCATCTTGTTCCTAAACCACAGAGGAAGACGCCGGTAAACATCCGCCTCATCTCACCACCGCCATCGTCGGGGGCGTCACTGACCTGAACTTCATTTCCTGGCAGAAGGACAGGTCGTCTCGTCTCTCCATCATCACCTCAACCAGCTGGCACAGTTTGGTTTTGATCTGGATGGCATGGACCATGTTTCCCAGGATGCGCACATACCTGAAAAGGCACCAAAGCTCAAGTCTTTGTTATGACAGTGGAAGAACACCACAAAACCACGTTTTTTCCTGCTGAAAACAGGTAATTGGGTATGAAAGAGTGTTGATTCTGGTCCAACTCTCATTTTAGTTCGTTGTTTTAGCTTATTTTAGTCAAAGTATTTCAATTTGGCGTATTTTGAATTAAAAATCTGCTGCCCTCTATGGGTTGAAACCCGCTATTACATTCAAAGTTAAGAGGGACGAGGGCAACTTTGGCCTCGAACCCCTGGCAACAGAATGGGTTTTTCTGGGGTGTCTTCTCTACGATGGCACAGTGTGGAGCTTCCACTTGAGGGGAACCCTTGCAACGATGGGCCGATGAAGATATAGTCCCTGTGTGGGTAAAGTGGCCCATGAAACGGGTGGAACTGACCTTGAGCATCCTGGGTTAGGGTCAGACAGAGAGCACAGAACACAGAAAGGCCTGCAGTACCTAATGAAGCTCAGTAAACACAACAAAAGAGGCTCCAGAGGTTTGGGTCCCACTTTGTTTACAGGTTGAGGAGTTGTAGTTTATATATGAGAGGAGTCAGAATCAGGCACCAACAGGCCACTTTTGAATTTCCAGCCGAGACACACATTAGTCCAAACTGAGGTGTATTTACATTAAAATATAGAAATGAAGAAAAAAATAAGGACTTGTCTCTTTCAGAAAAGCCCAGCAGTGATACTCCAGTGTTGTAATTCGACTCTGACAGGTAGGGGGCAGCGGGGAGCGCTCACCTGACCAGATTCAGCATCATGGTCTCGATACTGGCCTGGCCCAGGTGCTCAGAGCTGCCCTCCGTGTGGTTGTCCAACAGGTTCTTCATGATGGCGATCGTCTGCTCCACAAACTGAGTGTTGGTGTCGTTAATGGGAACCTGGAAACAGAAGAACGTGAGACTATTCCAGGACAAAACACACACACACTGACTGCACGTCTGCTTCCTGTCTTTAAGCTAATCCGTGATGTAGCCGAGACCCTAAAACATACCGGTCCCTGCGCGTCGAAGAACCTTCCGATGCTGTTCCTCAGCTTGTTGAACAGCATGGGGTAGAGGGCGGGGCTGAGCTCCAGGCCCAGCAGGTCCTTCACATTGGTGCGGATGTGGAGGCCGACCCGATCGTGGCCACACACCAGCAGAGAAAGCAGCCGGTCCAGAAAGCGGCCGACGGGGGTCTCGTTGGAGGCGGACGAGGAGAAGGAGGAAGCGGACACCAGAGGGTTGGACATGTCGCAGGGGCCCATGGAGATCATGGACTGCTTGCGTTCTGCTGAGGGGCCCATGGGGGGGCTGTAGGTAGCAGGACCGGGGGTGCTGCGCTGCTGGAGGCAAACTCCCCCCAGAGCACACAGGAAACCGGTCATGTTGATCCACTCCTGCTGTGGGGGGGCACAGACACACCAGTCTCACCTGAATCTTTCCCAAACAGCAAAACTAATGCTAACGAGGCTTGAACGGACAGATGGGAGGACTGGAGATGGGTTTAATCCTGGATCAGATGGACGGCTGGGGTGAAGACATCATCTCACATCGTCTTCACAGGGAGACTTACCTGCCCGTCATCCGCCTTGTTTTTTGGAGAGTTTAGAATCTGCTTGGTGGCCTGGTCCCATTTAGAATACGTCTCCTCCCAGGCCTGAGGATAGAACCAACAGTCATCGCAAAGGTGACAGGAAATGGATTGAAAAAGAGGAAGTTGTGACAGAAGAAAAGGCTACCTCAATGTTTCCAGGCGTGGGGTGCTCGATCCTCCTCAGCAAGGCCATCACCCTCTTCTGCAGGGTGGAGCGACCTGCATCCAGACCCAATAACGTGGTTAGCTAGAACATCACGAGCACCTCCGCGACTGACGAAGCCGTCAGAAGGCTGAAAACTGACCGGTTCCCATCATGTTGCTGACAGAGGCCAGCTCACTGAAGGTGGGGTAGTTGGGCAGGATGGTCTGGACGGGCACCTCGTCGGCGGCGCTGCGGATGTCCGCCTCCTCGCAGAGGTGTCGGAAACACGACATGGCCACCAGCACGGCCTCCGTGTCCGGACTCCACAGGAACATGTAGAGGCAAACCTCCAGCTTGGTCTGGGCCTGCCGACAGATGGGGATGCCGCCGCCCATGGTGGCCGACTCCTGGGGGGAGGGAGCAGCCGCGGGTTGGTGACAAGGCAAACCGCCATTTTGGCTTCGATATTGTGCCGACACATGCAGACTCTGGGTCCTGCACCTTGTTCTTGAGCAGAAACTTGTTCCTGCAGATGAGGATCTCCCTCAGCCACTTCAGGACGTCGGTCCCATTAACCATCTGCTGGCTGGTCAGGCGACGGCAGATGAGAAAGAGGACCTGCGAGCTGGATCGCAAGGTTTGTTAGAAGCTGGACCAAGCTGGTGGGAAGAGAGGGAAAGTCCTTCTGACCTCACAGGTTCAATACCTGATGTCCCAGAAGGTCTCGATGGGAAGATCAGGATTCCACAGCTCGATGGTCTCCGGCTGGTGCAGGACGAGCAGAGCCTGGAGACGACATGAAATATCTGCTGAGCCACCACGGAGGAGTCAGTTTAAAGCAGAAACCGCTGTAACAGTAGCTCCAAACGTCCCGAAGAGCTTCCCCACGTTAAGATCATTCCAAACAAACAAAGCTGCTATTTTAAAACACAGAAGGAGAAGCTGTTCTCAACCGGTGCCGCGATTTCAGCACAAAAGAGAAAATGGATCCCCGTTTCCCAGAAAACCTAAATAAGCGAGTGCGAGGAGGCGCTGACCTCCATGGCTTCCTGTGACAGCTGGGTGCTGTTGGTGAGCGGCACCAGCTGCACCAGGCCGGTGATGAGCTCCGCCGTGCTGCTCTGCATCTCCGGAGCCTGTTTCACCGGGTTCTGAAAGGCAGGAAAACACAAGAGGCCTTCTGGCGTTAGGACTCAGATAGGACGCAAAGGAGACGAGAAGTCGGCACCGGGGGGGGGGGGGCGGGACTCACGTGCAACATGAGTTTGGGGTCTGCGTGGATGAGTTTGACCAGCGCGAGCAGGAGGCACTTGTAGCTTCGAGTGTCAAGTTCTGTGGTTTTCTCTTTGAATTTAAGGCTGTTGGTCACTTTCCCTTTGAAGGTCAGACTCTGAACAAAGACGAGAAGCAGGATCACTCCCATCGCCTCCCCAACACCCAACACCTCTGTACCTCGTCACTACAGTGGCACCTCTGCTTACCAAATTCATTGCTTCCAGAACCTGAAAATTACGTAAGTAGAGACGCGTTTTCCATGTAAATGCACTAATCCGTTCCAAGCCCCCAAAATTGTTTTTATAAATCATAAAAATGCATCAAAACATGTAACAAATCCATGTTACAATTAGATGACCGCACAATAAATGTAGGAATTCAGCACAAGGCTTCTCCAGGAAAAAATGGAACTTTATTACAGGCTAATCTTACATTAGCCGTCATTAGCAACGAACATTAACACTTGTGGTAACATCGCCATCTAATGGACAAACATACAAACACCCACAATAAATAAAAGTAAAACGAAGGCGACGCTGGGACACACACAAACGTGTACATATTGACGTCCCTCCTAGCCAATGGGATGGCAGGAAGATGCTAGGCGATAGCCAATGGGATGGCAGGAAGATGCTAGGCGATAGCCAATGGGATGACAGGAAGATGCTAGGCGATAGCCAATGGGATGACAGGAAGATCCTAGGCGATAGCCAATGGGATGACAGGAAGATGCTAGGCGATAGCCAATGGGATGGCAGGAAGATGCTAGGCGATAGCCAATGGGATGGCAGGAAGATGCTAGGCGATAGCCAATGGGATGGCAGGAAGATGCTAGGCGATAGCCAATGGCAGAGCAGCTACTAGCATGTTTACGTTCGCTAAACTCCGCGAGCTGCGAGTAGCAACGCTAGCGTGTTTTTGCCTTTCGTATCCTGAAATTTCTTTCGTAAGAAGAGGAAATATTTTCCCGTGGAGACGCTTCGTAACCCGAATATTCCGCATGTAGAGACGTTCGTGAGCAGAGGTCCCGCTGTCGCGGTACTGACGCTCTTACCGTTGTCGGGCGCAATGGAGCGTGTGTGCCGGCGCCCTGGATGACCCGGTTCAGCGTGTCGGAGAACATAAAGCGGAGCTCTCCGGAGTAGCAGTACAGTGTGTCGATCTTTGGCCACCAGTCCAGGTGGGACTGAAAGGAGAGCAGCGAGGTGAGAAACGGAGCGAGCCCACGAGAACCGGCGGACGGTTCGGGCCCAGACGACCCCCCCCCCCCCCCCAGACTCACGTTAGTGATTATTCTGTGCAAAGAGTTGACCAGGACAAAGTGAAAGGTGGAGGGGGAGGATGAGGCCAGGCAGACCTGCGAGGACAACAGAAACCATTAGCAGACGTTAGCATGACACCCCCAGGAACAGAAGGGGGGGGGGCGTGAGGGCGCACCTTAAAGTGCTGGTTGTTGTGAGGATTGATGCGGAAACAGGAGACGAAGCAGTCCATCATGAGCTCCACGTCGGCGTTCTGGCTGCCCGTGCCCCTCCAGAAGGGTTTGGCGGGGTTGAAGAGCAAAGCCTGATGGGAACACAAGGGATCAGTGACAACCAGGGGGGCTTGAGGGGGGTTTCAGACTGAGTGGGGACGCGCTGCTCCAGCATCAGGTCCGTTACAGATGTGAGGACGAGTGAAAACACAGCTGAGATACTCGGGGGGGGGGGGGGGGGGGTCGGGTCCAGACCTTCAGGTCCATGACGATGGGCTGGACCAGGAGGAAGATGGTGGAGTGGTCCTCCCAGTTGATGTAGGTGGAAGCTTTGCAGAGCTTGACACAGGCGATGGCGGCGCTCTCCATCAGCTGTTTGCTGCCTCCCTGACCTGACAGAGCTTTACGCAAGCTGTCCAGGAACTGCTTCTGCAGACACAGCGGGGGGGGGGGGGGGGGTGTGAGGGTGTGTGAGAGAGTGTGTGTGTGTGGGGGGGGGGGTGTGAGGGTGTGTGTGAGAGTGTGTGTGTGGGGGGGGGGGGGGTGTGAGGGTGTGTGAGAGAGTGTGTGTGTGTGGGGGGGGGGGTGTGAGTGTGTGTGGGGGTGTGTGAGGGTGTGTGAGAGAGTGTGTGTGTGTGTGTGTGGGGGGGGGGTGTGTGAGGGTGTGTGAGAGAGTGTGTGTGTGTGTGTGTGTGTGTGTGTGGGCGGGGGGTGTGAGGGTGTGTGAGGGTGTGTGTGTGTGTGAGTGTGTGTGTGGGGGGGGGGGTGAGAGTGTGGGGGGGGGGGTGAGAGTGTGTGTGGGGGTGTGTGAGGGTGTGTGAGAGAGTGTGTGTGTGTGTGTGTGGGGGGGGGGTGTGTGAGGGTGTGTGAGAGAGTGTGTGTGTGTGTGTGTGTGTGTGTGGGCGGGGGGTGTGAGGGTGTGTGAGGGTGTGTGTGTGTGTGAGTGTGTGTGTGGGGGGGGGGGGGTGAGAGTGTGGGGGGGGGGGTGAGAGTGTGTGTGAGGGTGTGTGAGAGTGTGTGTGTGTGTGTGTGTGTGAGGGGGGGGGGGTGTGAGTGTGTGTGGGGGTGTGTGAGGGTGTGTGAGAGAGTGTGTGTGTGTGTGTGTGGGGGGGGGGTGTGTGAGGGTGTGTGAGAGAGTGTGTGTGTGTGTGTGTGTGTGTGTGGGCGGGGGGTGTGAGGGTGTGTGAGGGTGTGTGTGTGTGTGAGTGTGTGTGTGGGGGGGGGGGGGGGGTGAGAGTGTGGGGGGGGGGGTGAGAGTGTGTGTGAGGGTGTGTGAGAGTGTGTGTGTGTGTGTGTGTGTGAGGGGGGGGTGTGAGTGTGTGTGAGGGTGTGTGTGAGTGTGTGGGGGGGGGGGTGTGAGGGTGTGTGTGTGTGTGAGCCTGTGTGTGTGTGTGTGAGCCTGTGTGTGTGTGAGCCTGTGTGTGTGTGAGCCTGTGTGTGTGTGTGTGAGCCTGTGTGTGTGTGTGTGAGCCTGTGTGTGTGTGTGCCCGTGTGTGTGAGCCTGTGTGTGTGTGAGCCCGTGTGTGTGTGTGTGGGGGGGGGGGGGGTGTGAGTGTGTGTGAGCCCGGGTGTGAGTGTGTGTGTGTGTGTGGCCGACCTTGTTGACCTTGCTGTCCTCTATCGTGTCCTTGGAGATGGTGTGTGTGATCTCGGGACAGAGGATGAGGAGGATGGTCTGCAGGGGCCACACGGCCGCCTTCCTCTTGGTGCTCTCGGCGAAGCTGTCCACCAGGTCGAACAGCTTCTCTGCTGCTTCTAAACACACCACAAAAGTGACAGGAACATCAGCGCATATGGACCGGAGACCCGTCCCGGGGGGGGGGGGGGGCGGTGCCGACCTGCCATATCCGCCTGGGGCCGCTGGTAGAGCATGGTGAACTCATCCGGGTAGTTCTCCACCCAGTTCCAGAAGGCCTGCAGAGAGAGACGTGCACGTGTGAGAGGCGGCCGTGCACGAGCAGGCCGGGGAGAGGAACCGGGCCGGGGAGAGGAACCGGGCCGGGGAGAGGAACCGGGCCGGGGAGAGGAACCGGGCCGAGGCCAACGCACCTTCTCTAAACTGTTGATGACGGCGAGCTGCGCCGGCTTCTTGAGAGCTCGGAACTTCAGGGCGGTTTCTGGAACAGACACGGCGTTAGAGGAGCGGGGGGGTGGGGGGGGCGGGGGGGAGGAGCCGAGCTGACCTTGCAGGAGCCTCTTCAGTTTGGAGCAGTCCACGTTGATGTACTGCATCAGCTCGATGTCGTGGACGTCCACGTTGTCCTCCGTGCACACCGTCAGCTCCTGTAACCTGCGGAGGCCAAGCGGATGTCAGACGGGCGCCGGCGCCGTGCCCCCACACCTCAAAGAGAGACCGCCACCTGGTGGAGATGCGGCTGAAGACGGCGTTGAAGTTGTTGCAGCTCAGCGAGAAGAGCACGGCGGAGGCGGAGGCCCGCAGCTCGGCGGCGTACTGGTGGCCCTCGCGGTACGTGTGGATGAAGTGGCAGATCTCCGGCAGCAGCTGCTTGACCAGCATGGTCTCGTCCAGACGCAAGCAGTCCTTGGATTGCTGAGGAGGACAAAGGGAAGATCTACCACTGTCGGGGGGCGGGGCTAAACCCACTCTGTCGGGGGCGGGGCTAAACCCACTCTGTCGGGGGGCGGGGCTACGGCAGCAGGCAGACTCACCCCAGCCAGACACTTCTCCAGGGTGTCCAGGATGATGAGCTGGGAGAGGTAGAGGTTCTTCTCCGAGGCTTCTCCGAATATCCGCTTCACGGCAGCAACGGGCCACGGGAAGGTCGCGTGGTTCCGGTCGATCCAGGAAGAAACACACGGGAAAGGAAACACGGAGGGGTTGTGGCTTCACTTAGTCGGAACTTATTTTAGAATCACGAGCAGAACTCATCGGCGTCGCCTGAATCTGATGGAACAAATCTGCATCCACCCGGAGTGGAATGAGCGGAGATCAGCCGCTCCAAGAATTCCCAAAACTCGGCTGTAACTGGGTTTGATTTATGTTGTCAATGACACCCGACGCTCCGTGCGTGGGGTGAGGAAAGGCGCTTTGGTTGGGTTGGGATGGGATGGGATGGGATGGGATGGGTTGGGTTGGGATGGGTTGGGATGGGTTGGGTTGGGTCGGGTCGGGATGGGATGGGTTGGGTCGGGATGGGATGGGATGGGTTGGGATGGGATGGGATGGGTTGGGATGGGATGGGTTGGGTCGGGATGGGATGGGATGGGTTGGGATGGGATGGGATGGGTTGGGATGGGGATGGGATGGGATGGGATGGGATGGGATGGGATGGGATGGGATGGGATGGGATGGGATGGGATGGGTTGGGTTGGGATGGGATGGGATGGGTTGGGTTGGGATGGGATGGGTTGGGTTGGGATGGGATGGGTTGGGTCAGGTTGGGTCAGGTTGGGATGGGTTGGGTTGAGTTGGGTTGGGTCGGGGCTGAAGAGTGCAGCCGTCTGACCTGCTGACCTTTGGGAGTTCTTGGGTAAATGTGCCTGATTTAGGATTCTGGTGCTGAGCAAAGTGGAGGATCGACCCGCCCTCACCGGCGGCGCCGCACTCACCATGTTGTTGACATTTTTGAGGATGGTGGTGAGGCCGCTGATGACCAGGGAGAACTTGTACTTGGAGATGTTGATCAGACACTCCTTGTTGTGCTCTGTGCTCACTTTGGTGTGTGTGTTCTGGTGTCCAACCTTAATGGGAAGCTGGAGAGGAAGGAATGACATTAAATAACCAACGGAACCCTCCTCCACACGCCACAAATGTCTCCAAATGTCCAAAATGGTGTCCGAGCAGTGACATCATGACAGGACGGCTCACGCCTGCGCTCGCCGCCTGCTCTGAGCGCTCTTTGTTTCACACAAATATGTGTGTTGTCTGGCTCCGGGGCTCACAAACACACCAGTGTCCAGTTCACTGGTGGCCCAGTTCACCGGGAAGAGGATTAAAACCTCAATAATCTAAAAACCAACCGAGCCCAGCGACGTTTCATCCAGCTACTAATGACATCAGTTCATCTGGTACGACTGTTAGCTGCCATAATGACGCCAAGTCATTTAAACCTCTTAAAAAATAAGATGAATATTTCACTAATCAACCAGCGTCTCCGTCTAAAAGAGAAAAACCTTATTAATTAAGTCTTAATGACGATTCATTTAAAGTGATACGATCCTTTCTGAGGGAAATCCCCCTGAACGTCACATTAGTTCCGACGTCCTTTTAGCATCATGCTAATACTTAGCACAAACGTCCTGTGGTTTTAAAGAAAAATACACTGAACAAAGCTCACTCAACTAACAAAGTATGTAAAGTTACAGCTTAATCGAGGATTAATTATTTACATTAATATTTACATCTTCTGCACCGTGACAGGAGCAAGTCAAAACCCTTCATTGGGGAAAAGACCCTTAAAGGTTCCGGGTCCGGCCGGTCCGGGGGCTTTGGTCCGGCCTCGGTGGTCCCCTGACTCTGTATCTGGGGCCTCTGAGCCCAAACTCAGCCTTGGTGCAGCCACTTAGGGCCCGTTTCAGGGTCTGCAGCTTTAAATGCTAATAGGGGAGGGGGCGTGGCAGGTGGAGGTTGGGGGCGTGGCTTTGGATTACCTGCGCCCCAGGTAGGACTGTGGCAGCTCAGCCCATGGGCCGGCCAAAGCGGAGAAGGTGGATGGAAGCTTTCCCCACATGACGACACACGGGGAAGTTTCCTGATCGGCACACCTGAGCCCCTCGTTCCGGGCCACCTGGGGGGCCACAGGCAGGCTCGGGGGGGGGGGGGGCTCCCATTAATGCCACACAAATGTTCAAAGTGAACACTTCAAGCCATGGGACCTTGAAAGATTAGATTTAGCTTTAATCTGACCAATTAGGGGTCAAAAGTGATGGGCCGGAGAGCTCAAGTTTCAAAGCCGGAGCGGAGTTCCACACATTCCAGGCTCCTGGGTGAGCAGCCTCGCGGTTCTGGTTCTGGTTCTGCTGGAGCCCTGGACCGTCACCGAACATCTAGGCGGGTATTTGAGGCCGCGCTCGTGCTGCAGGCGCCAACTATAAGGGTGAAATTAATTAGGCGACGCCTCAGATTCACCCAGTCAAAAATAGCTGCTGGTTCAGCGGCGCTAAAACCAAATAAAGTCGTTATTTGTTCGGCGGCCACGCAGCAAGAGGCTAATAAACGTGCTAATTCGCACCAAGCGAGGGCTGGTCGCCCGTGTCACGGCACGGCGATGACGTTTGGCGGATGGGCGGAGCTTCCATTGCTCAGGTGTTCACTCCCAGGGTCAGGACAGGATCACAGACGGTTATAGACGGTCTGTGACGCTTCCTGGGTCCTGTCGGTGCTGCAAGGAGCGTCACAAAGGTGGGAGCGAACACGGAGGCTCCAGCCAGGGGATAAAGGTGATGGGTCAGCATCTCCAAATGACCGAACATCACGGGGGTGTTAAACAGCCTAGAAAGTGGGTCTGCTTGGAGAAGGCAGCGCTAAGCTGCGGGATTAGAGTATCAGTGACCAAGAAGTGGATATAACACCTTAAGCCAACTGTAATAATCCAAACTGAGCCGCTAAAACCTCCAAAAACCCAGGATCTGTGACCACTAAACACCAAAGCTACACAATTACGAGTCTAAACACAGCGGAGTGACTTTGAGCAGGACTGGCGACACGGCTGAAGCCACCGACACGAAGCGGCCACGGGACCGAACCGCCCCGTTCCTGAGGACCGCGGACAGAAAAGCCAAGGTTCGGCGGCTCCAAACGGGCCGGGAAGCGGGCTCCGTGGAGGCTGATGTGCAGCCCCCAGGCTCGGACAGGTGTCCATCTGGATGCACCCTGCCAGCACACTCACATCTTATTTGTTTACACTCCATAGCCGGGCCTGCTAACGTTAGCCACATAGCTGGCATTAGAACGCCTCAGCGGGGCCATTTAACTGGCACACCAAAGCCCGGTTCGGACTCAAAAAAAAGGGAAAGCTGAGGCGCGTCGGGTCTCGGGCTGTTATTTGGTGTCTGAGCAGCAAATTGGCACAAATAGCAGCACGAATGTGGACGGGGAGTGCTAATTGGTGGTGGAGCGGGCGCTAGCGAAGGACCCGCTTCTTCAGTGTTGTGCAGCCGGGACAGAAATAGCGAGCGCATCCCGGTCGGGAAGCTCGTCTCGCTGGGAAAACCGTCCGAGCCCCGCCGCGTTTGGACAAAACGGCGCCGCGGCGTGGGCAGCGGAGAGCCGGGGCCTAAACCCAGCCCGGGAGTGCTACACCCATCCAGTGAATCAACCCATCTTACCTGCTCATCAAATCTGGTAATCACGGCCTGGACCCATTCCACTGGTTTGTGAGCCGCCATGGCCGGGCGGGGGGACGCCGCAAAGCTGCGCTGGTAGATCCAAGGTGCGGGACCGGAGCTGTCGGGCTTACTCAGGCATGAAATTCTGTCCCGAATCGACGTAAAAGGACGAACGGGGCGAATATTTTTCCCTTTCTGTAGGATTCACCATGCCACCGCCATGACACACCACCGGAAGTCTTCTTCAGAGAAATTGATGGGAGGCGTTGGAGACCAGGGTCAAGTTACCGTAGAGGGGGCAAGAACCGCACTTCCGGTCCCGGTCTCCAGGCTCCCATTCATAAAATGGCAAACTGTCATCTGGTGGCAGCATTTCGAACCGAAGCTTTAATATGTTCTGTCCGCGTTGGTTCGAGGGGAAGATTTGAGTTGTCAATTCACGACCAAAACAACGAATTACTTCGTGGGAACTTCGAGCTGTCGTCGTATCATATATTACTTTGAAGTACAGATTTTGGACTTCCGCCCTCGTTTCGTTAAATAGCACCATAGCTGGTTTAGTGCGCATGCGCCAACCAGGATGGTCTCTTTTTTTAATAAAACTTCCTTTACAATTTTCATTCATGATTTTAGCCATTTTAACAATCAATTTCGCTAAATTGTAATACAAGAACCCATGAATTAAAATAAGAAACCGTCTGGTCCGCCGAGTTAAGCAAATTCTGAATCAAATCAATAAAGTCTTGAAGAACTTTGATCCAAGCATGTACCTTTACAATTTTGCATTTAATCAGTATGTTTATTATAAGCAAGTTATCTGTTTCGTGGTCTTGATCTAGTTTCGCTTCTATTTTACCCTAAATTCTGATTTAATTGTCAGATTTTACACAAACTGGATCCCATCACAGGTCAGCGACTGATCTTCCCTGACCACTAGAGGGCGGAAGTAGAGCTTGCTGATGGGTCAACACACACGCACGCACGCACGCACGCACGCACACACGGCTGCTGTCCTAAATACTCAGCGGAGCACCAAATGTGGATTAATCATTCCCAAAACTTGCTGTTCCCGGCAGTTATGTAAAGTTTGATGAAAAATGCACCCGTTTGTGCCTGAAAACGGAGAGAACTTCCTGTTCGGAATGCTTCCTCAATATCATCCGCCTTCCGTGCTTCTGTGTCTGGGCGTTGGTGCGACGGATGGAGGTGCTCTCCGTAGGGAAGGAATCGATTTGCTCCGGCACGCATACGCCTCAGACGCTGTGGAACTGGACAACGCAGGTCCCGGGTCTGCTGAGTGACCCCAGAACCTTCACGCCTGCTGTTAGACAGACGACCCCCCTAAAAACTGGCCAAACCGGTGCCTGCTGGGGGAACAGACCGCCAGTGCTTGGACTCGGAGGCTCGCTGAGCCCAACCTGAACTCACCTAAACACCGACGGGTGTCGGGTCTGAGGCAGAACCTCACGCACGTGTCCAGCACACCAGAACCTCATCAGCAGGCTTGTTCCACGAACCCATTCACAGCAAAAGCCCAACAGCCCCCCAACACTGGTCAGATTTCAGACATTTATTTCCTGAACCCAAAGATGGACTTGTGTTAAGGCACATCATCAGAAGCACTCATGACCCACAGGTTCCAGCGGAGAGCCTTCACCTTCAGTGACCTGAACACCTTACATTCATCGGGGGGCGTGGCCTTCTCAGACGGCGAGAACAAACACTTTCATACGTCCAGCACACGTCAAAAACAAAGAAAGTGGTAACGGGGGGCATCTTTTCAGTCCTTTGGCAGGTGAGCTATTGCATGGAGTGTTCGGAGGAGGGTCGGGGAGGGGAACTGGGCGGTAAATCCTTTGGTTTAGTCATTTCCAGTCCGCCAGTCTGAGGTCTACGCGATGGCGCCGGGCCTGGTGGCAGCGTAGACGAAGAAGACGATGAGCAGCACCACCACGGCCACGGTGGGCAGAACCACGGTGGCCACCTGCTTGCGGGCGTCCTGCATGGCCTGCTTCCGCTCCCGCTTGTCTTTGGAGGTCTCCTTCTTGGGTTTGCCTTTGAGCTGCCTCATGACGTCCTCGCTGCTGAGACGCTGCAACACAAGAGTCACACGTTCACACGTCCTGTTCAAAAATCACCGGACCTTTCTGGACTTGGACCCAACTCGGACGCTCTTTTACAGTATTTCAGCACAGCAATCTTCTGTTTGGTCACGATTCAGAAACCTGAAGCTTCTCTTTATGTTCACACTTTAAAAAGACAACATTTGCACTTTAGTTCCAACTATTTGCTCTCCTTTTCAAACACCCCAGGACAACTTTGTTCCCCCTCAGGCTCAGATTCTGGGCTAACCCAACATAACAATTACACACATACACACAAAAACTGGATTTTCCAACCCCGAGAGGCCTTTAGGCATCACAAAAATAACCGCTTCATGTCCTGAATCTAAATACTATTGGCTCTGCTTTATTAAAGTGCAGAAAATGTTGGTTCACGTCTAACAAGACTCTAACTACAATAACATGCGGATGTAAAACTACAAAATAGCAATTCACCGGCAGTTAAACGACTTTTTATCAAGTTAAACCTGAAAACATGATTAAGTGGAAGCATTCAAATGCTGCCAGTAAAACCTGCTTCCACCAGAGTTTGTGGTAAATCTCATTACTTTTTCATTAGTTATTAGTCGTTTTTAGAACTTATTGCAAACAAGCGTCACTAATCTCCCGTAATCTGTTGCTGGGCAAATCGCACTCCACCTGCAACACTGAACCAGTTTACCACCGCGACTAATGCGAGTGAACCGGTCCCAGTGGCACCGACGGGTTCCGATCCGGGTTCGGGAAGTTGCTGACCGGCTCCGGTATCCGGTGTCTCCGACCGCTGAGTAAACGCTTCCTGGCGAGGTTCGGCTGGTCCGACGGAGTTGTGCGGGACAGTTGTGCGGGACAGTTGTGCGGGACAGTGGCGGCGGTTCTCCGCGGCCCCGGACACCAGGCGGGTGGCGGCGCGACTCTGCCCAAGTTTCTGCGCTTCCTCGCCGAGCTCGACGTGGCAGTCCGCGAGGAGACGCACGAGCCGCGCTGGGCACCAGCGGAAGTTAGCCGGTGTCACAGCAGGGGAGCTTCCGGAACAGCCCTTCAGAATAAAACCCGAGACAGGCGCATTAAACAGGGTTCCACAAGACGCTTTAAATGCATCTTCACCACAGAAAAATGGTGTTCGATCGTTCAAATACGTCGCTTTGTTTTATGAGACTTATGTTAATTATGAATAATTACTTGTAAATAAACAGAGGGTCTTCTGTCTGCCATGCTTGACAACATCCTCCTTGAGAGGATGGATCATCGATGGAGTTTTCAAAGCTTTTCCTGCAATAAAAAACAAAGAAGATTGAGGAGAACAACTACCTGATGCTGGGAGCAACTTCAAAAGAGGGTTAGACTTTGGTCGGAAAGAAGAAAATAAAGGGAAGAAACGCAGGTAAAGAAAAGGAGAGTTGGGGGTAAATGAGAAGACACAAGAAATCAGGAGGAAGAATAAAAAACTAGATGAAAATATTCATGAACAATTCCCAGTAGTTATTTCACCCCACCTCAGACATAACCAGTCCGCTTATCAGTATAACCAGTATAATCAAGTTTTCAAATCCTCTCTGTCCCAGTAAACCCAGCCTGTTTCCCCTCTCTATCCCAGTATAACCAGGTTAATTATCCTCTCTATCCCAGTATAACCAGCCTGTTACCCTCTCTGTCCCAGTATAACCAGCCTGTTTCCCCTCTTTATCCCAGTATAACCAGGTTAATTATCCTCTCTATCCCAGTATAGCCAGCCTGTTACCCTCTCTGTCCCAGTATAACTAGCCTGTTTCCCCTCTCTATCCCAGTATAACCAGGTTAATTATCCTCTCTATCCCAGTATACCCAGCCTGTTTCCCCTCTCTATCCCAGTATAACCAGGTTAATTATCCTCTCTATCCCAGTATAACCAGCCTGTTACCCTCTCTGTCCCAGTATAACTAGCCTGTTTCCCCTCTCTATCCCAGTATAACCAGGTTAATTATCCTCTCTATCCCAGTATAACCAGCCTGTTTCCCCTCTCTATCCCAGTATAACCAGGTTAATTATCCTCTCTATCCCAGTATAACCAGCCTGTTACCCTCTCTGTCCCAGTATAACTAGCCTGTTTCCCCTCTCTATCCCAGTATAACCAGGTTAATTATCCTCTCTATCCCAGTATACCCAGCCTGTTTCCCCTCTCTATCCCAGTATAACCAGGTTAATTATCCTCTCTATCCCAGTATAACCAGCCTGTTACCCTCTCTGTCCCAGTATAACTAGCCTGTTTCCCCTCTCTATCCCAGTATAACCAGGTTAATTATCCTCTCTATCCCAGTATACCCAGCCTGTTTCCCCTCTCTATCCCAGTATAACCAGGTTAATTATCCTCTCTATCCCAGTATAACCAGCCTGTTACCCTCTCTGTCCCAGTATAACTAGCCTGTTTCCCCTCTCTATCCCAGTATAACCAGGTTAATTATCCTCTCTATCCCAGTATAACCAGCCTGTTACCCTCTCTGTCCCAGTATAACCAGCCTGTTACCCTCTCTGTACCAGTATAACCAGCCTGTTACCCTCTCTGTCCCAGTATAACCAGGTTAGTTACCCTCTCTGTCCCAGTATAACCAGCCTGTTACCCTCTCTGTACCAGTATAACCAGCCTGTTACCCTCTCTGTCCCAGTATAACCAGTCTGTTACCCTCTCTGTCCCAGTATAACCAGTCTGTTACCCTCTCTGTCCCAGTATAACCAGGTTAATTATCCTCTCTATCCCAGTATAACCAGCTGGTTACCCTCTCTGTCCCAGTATAACCTGTTACTTATCCTCTGTCTGAGCCCTCTCTATCCCAGTATAACCAGTCTGTTACCCTCTCTGTCCCAGTATAACCAGGTTGATTATCCTCTATGTCCCAGTATAACCAGGTTAGTTACCCTCTCTGTCCCAGTATAACCAGTCTGTTACCCTCTCTGTCCCAGTATAACCAGGTTGATTATCCTCTCTGTCCCAGTATAACCAGGTTAGTTACCCTCTCTGTCCCAGTATAACCAGTCTGTTACCCTCTCTGTCCCAGTATAACCAGGTTAGTTACCCTCTCTGTCCCAGTATAACCAGTCTGTTACCCTCTCTGTCCCAGTATAACCAGCCTGTTACCCTCTCTGTCCCAGTATAACCAGTCTGTTACCCTCTCTGTCCCAGTATAACCAGGTTGATTATCCTCTCTATCCCAGTATAACCAGGTTAATTATCCTCTCTATCACAGTATAACCAGCCTGTTATCCTCTCTATCCCAGTATAACCAGTCTGTTACCCTCTCTGTCCCAGTATAACCAGGTTAATTATCCTCTCTATCCCAGTATAACCAGCTGGTTACCCTCCCTGTCCCAGTATAACCTGTTACTTATCCTCTGTCTGAGCCCTCTCTTTCCCAGTGTTACCAGTCCAGAAGGTGTATTTTAACTAGAACCACATCGTTTAGGTGAATCCATAGATGTCTAAAAGTTTGACAGAAACAACAAGCTAAGATTTAAACGCGACGGTCCTGGTCGCTGAGGCGAGTGAGCTGTTATTACCGCTTAATAACAGGCTGTTATTCACCGGATCACCGGCTCTCTTCCCGCCCTCCCCGCGGCCGCGCGCCTCACTGGCTGCGCGCGGTGCCAATCGCGGGAGATGCCGTGACGTCAGTGCGCCGCGGCAGCTGATTGGTCGGCGGCCCGTATAATCCGAGCGCCCGAGCAGCCCCGGTTCGGTTCACCATGTTGGATAAACTGCTGATTCCAGCGCCGCTGTGAGCCGCCGTGTTCCCCCCACCAGCACCGTCCGTGACAGCGGGGACACGCACGGGCTCGTAGCCGAGCGGAGCGCCTGTTGGAGCGGCTGGCTTCCCCGCGCTCCTCCCCGACACTCAGCGACAGGGTCGGCTGTTTTGATCCGGAGAGCCGCTCGCTCGGATCTGTCAGGTCGGGCGCTTCGGTCCGGTTGCGGTGGTCGGTGGATCGAACTTTTCCAGCCCTTCTCCGGGTTCCTGTCCTCCCCCCCCCCCCCCCACCATCCCTGGAGGTGAGCCCCGGGAGGACGGCGCGGACACTCGGCTGTCGATGGGGGGAAACAAGTTGCCTGCCAGCCGTCTGCGAGGATCCGTCTTTTCGCTGTTTGAGTCATGGCCGCGGCTTCATCGCTCACCGACGGGGGTTTGTGTCCAGACGCGGGGGTCTCTGGATGAATATGTGAGCTAAGCGGCTGGCCGAGGCCTGGGCCTGCCTGCCGCCGCCTGCCCGACAGCGCTGTGGTGTTGTGGCCTGGCCGGGAAACACCTCCTCTGCACCGGATCACAGGCAGCAGCGGAGCGTTGATTACGACTCCCAGATTACCCCCCCCCCCCATCCCATCCCATCCCATCCCATCCCGCTCTTCCTCCTCTCCTTGCTAAAGTCGGGTCTCCGCGGACACCTGGAGCAGGAGGATTTGGGATAATCGATGCGATTTCCAAGCCGGGTGGTGGGAAGAGCAACGGAGGTGGCCAAGTTGGCCGATGTGACACACGGATGATCCGCAGGGAGGGGGGCGCCATCTCTGTCATGAGGGACATCTAGGAACTTTTTTATTTATTAATGGGGGTGCGGGTCGATTCCTCCTCAGTGTTTTTGCTTTGATCATAGATTTCCCGGCTCCATCGCACCCATGGTTTCCGTTCTCAGCCCCGGGGCCAGACTGGTCTGAGAGCGGAGCTGCCATTTAGTGGAAGTGGGTCAGATCCTCGTTGGCATTATGATCGCGGACCCACCGGGGTGGCTTCTCTCCCCTCTGGTTCGCTGATCGTTTGAGGCCATTTTCTGTATGTTTTCCGGAAGTCCCGCAGCCTGGTAGCCGTCACCCGGAGCAGCTTCCCGCAGGAGACGCGTTCACCCCGCCGGATGGCTCTGTGCGGCGCGTCGGCTGCAAATGTTCCGAAAATGATGGCTGCGTACAACGGAGGCTCCTCGGCCGTGGCCGCTCACCACCACCACCAGCTGCAGCACCTGCCGCCCCCCCACATGCACCACCACCACCACCACCTGCAGCACCCGGGCTCCGCCGCCGCCGTGCACACGGTCCAGCAGCACACCTCCACGGCGGCCGCGGCGGCCGTGATGCTCAACCCCGGGCAGCAGCAGCCCTACTTCCCCTCGCCCGCGCCGGGGCAAGCCCCCGGGCCGGCGGCGGCGGCGGCTCCGGCGCAGGTCCAAGCCGCCAAAGCGCACCACCACCACCACCACCACCAGCACCAGCAGCACCAGCAGCACCACCTCCAGCAGCAGCTGGACATCGAGCCCGACAGGCCCATCGGATACGGAGCGTTCGGGGTGGTCTGGTAAGAGTCCGTGAGGGAAAGTTTTCCAGCTCAAAGTAACTCGGGATGGGGAAATTCCTCAGCAGGTACCGGTGGGACGGTGGCACCAGTATCAGTGGCGCCTCCAGTTATTACAGCATTTAGAACCTAAAGTGTCAGATTCTTTTTTACTTGTTGTTCACCAGTGACACCAGAGACTTTAGAAGCTTCAGAGGAAGTGGACAGGAAGGGTCTAATCAGGCCTCCACAGCCCACACGGTCGTTAGGCCGCCTCGTCAGCTAAACAAAGGCCACGCCGCCGTAGCACTCGCTGGCTCCGCCCCCCCCCCCCCCCCCCCCCGGCCCAGGTTGTGCGACCACACGCCTGCAGCCTTCGTGCCGCTTCAGGAAGCGTGACGCGGCGCCGGCGCCCATGTTTGTGTCGGAGCCCTGGATCTTAGTCCGCCACCATCTGCTCGCCTCCACTGATCCTACTTAAAAAGGTTCACTGGAGGTTGCTAATGTCCGCAGCACGTGCACGTGGACACGCTGGCCTCTACCTTCCGACTCACTGCTGCTTCTCACGAGGACCTTTATCTCTGCATTCCTGCGGCTAATCGCCACGAAGCGGCGCCACTGAACCCGATGAACGATAACGCTGCTCTCCTCATCACTCCACCTGCTGGCCATTCTAGCTAATCAACAGATCGTAGCTCGGCCGGTGGGGGAGGAGCCTCGCTGGTGGGGGAGGAGCCTCGTCGATGGGGGGAGGAGCCTCGCAGGTGGGGGAGGGGCCTCGCTGGTGGGGGAGGAGCCTCGTCGATGGGGGGAGGAGCCTCACTGGTGGCGGCTGTTTGGGCAGCGTTTCCTGATTTTAGCATCGCTGCACCACAGCGTCTTTATGAACGCCGCCGCCACGTGATGTTGAAATGATGCTAAAATGCAAACGCTCACCCCCCCCCCCCCTTTTTTTTTCTAGGTCGGTGACGGACCCCCGAGACGGGAAGCGAGTCGCTCTCAAAAAGATGCCCAACGTCTTCCAAAACCTTGTTTCTTGTAAGAGGGTGTTCCGGGAGCTGAAAATGCTCTGCTTCTTCAAACATGAAAACGTGAGTGCGCGGCTACGCTAATGAGCTCTGGCCACAGTGCTCTTCCATTTGAACACCACCCCCCCCCCTTCCCCCCCCAACCCATTTCCGATGCCGTGTCTTTGCTTTGTCGCCCTCCTCAGGTTCTCTCGGCTCTGGACATGCTACAACCGCCACACATCGACTACTTTGAGGAAATGTATCCTTCAGCACCAAAGCTAGAGGCACACTTGTGGCGTCTTAGCCTCAAAGGCTAACTTTCCCGACACCAACACTCGCCGTTGTCATGGCAGCGGTTGGAGGGGACAGATGTTCCTGGCCTCTGTCGATGGTCCCCTGCCGTCACAGACTCAATAGTGGACACACTGGTGTTGCAAATAAGCTCTCCTCTCTTGCTTCCATTGTCCGCTAGCTCAGCGACCTGCTAGCTCAGCGACCGGCTAGCTCAGCGACCTGCTAGCTCAGCGACCTGCTAGCTCAGCGACCTGCTAGCTCAGCTGTTCTAGGTGCCGGTGAGATCAGTTCTGTGAAGTAAACTCCATCAGAGAGGAGAGCGGAGAGGATAAATGCGGCGAGTGAGGCATCAGGTCTCCCGACTACGCCCCAGCGTGGAGGTAGGCTCACTTGGCTAGCGGACCACACTCTATGTGGGATGCAGCTAAATCATCCCGCTTGCTGTTTTTATTACAATATTTTTAGCTTTTGTCAGGACACAGTCTGTCCTCTGAAAGTCGTTTGCGTGAAATCCTTCTTAACTCCTCCTGACTGATAAGATCCTCTTTTAGAGTTTGAGCTTTTGGGACGCGTCCAGAGCCGGGCGGGCGCCCTTTGGTCCGAAGGGAAGAGCGGCGTTCCACGAGCGGATGAGTCACGCGCGCGTCCGAGCCCAGACCTTGGCAGTGGGCAGGTTGCTTCCTCCTCTCTGGTTTCTGCGTGTCGATAACGTTACTCACGCAGAATTCCTCCGTGGAGGGGCCAGATGTTGCCTCCAGGATGACATCTGTTTGGATCCTGAGAGGAGACGCTAATTAGCATTTGCTGCACACACACACACACACTCACACACACACAAACCAGGATTCCTCCTTAATTTCAGCGCCGCTCAGCTACGTGGTCACAGAACTGATGCAAAGCGACCTCCATAAGATCATCGTGTCTCCGCAGCCACTGAGCTCCGACCACGCCAAAGTCTTTCTCTACCAGATTCTGCGAGGTGGGCGCCGCTGGCTTCTGTAGCCCCCTGAGACGCCGCCCGTGCTCTGATCTGTTGCCCTCTCCTCCACCAGGACTCAAGTACCTTCACTCTGCCGGCATCCTGCACCGGGACATCAAGCCAGGGAACCTGCTGGTCAACAGCAACTGTGTGCTGAAGGTCAGAGCTTCGTTTTTAGGGGCCTAACTGAGCCGTCTTCCCGGTGACCTCTGAGCCTGTGCTCCCTGCAGATCTGCGACTTCGGCCTGGCTCGGGTGGAGGAGTCGGACGAGGCGCGGCACATGACCCAGGAAGTGGTGACGCAGTACTACCGGGCGCCGGAGATCCTCATGGGGAGCCGCCACTACTCCAACTCCATCGACATCTGGTCTGTAGGCTGCATCTTCGCAGAGCTGCTGGGCCGTCGCATCCTCTTCCAAGCCCAGAGTCCCATCCAGCAGGTAAGCCCCGCCCACAGCGCCTGTCAATCATCTCCACCAGGACAAGTTTGGTCGCGTTGTCGCCAGTAAACATTGACGGAACCGTGCAGCAGCGCCCTCTGGTGGATGCAGACCTCAACAGTTTTTGTACTAAAGGTCACGGCCCTTTTTGGCCCTTTAATGAGGTAAATGACCCCCGCTCTATCGTAGCTTGACCTGATCACTGACCTGCTGGGGACGCCGTCGATGGAAGCCATGAGGACGGCGTGCGAAGGCGCCCGAGCGCACATTCTCAGAGGGCCCCACAAGCAGGTGAGGCGTGCGCGAGGACAGAACTCCACCGCCGCCGCGGTCGGGGGTGTTTCTGACGCGTTTGCTTCTGCCTCCAGCCATCACTTCCTGTTCTGTACACGCTGTCTAGCCAAGCGACCCATGAAGCGGTCCACCTCCTCTGCAGGATGCTGGTGTTCGATCCGGTGAGTCACGCCGCTTCGCACCCTTTCGTTCGCTTCAGCGCTTGGAACCTGCCCGAGAGAACGTGCTCGCCAAAGGCACGAGGGCAGCGGGCGCTCGCAGCCGTGCGTCACCGTGGCGCCGACGTTAGCAGCATTGTCAGATGGTGTCGGGACGCTAATGACGTAGATGCCGGCTGTGTTTGACGCGCAGTCCAAGCGGATTTCGGCGAAGGACGCCCTGGCTCACCCCTACCTGGACGAGGGCCGCCTGCGCTACCACACCTGCATGTGTAAATGCTGCTACACCACGTCCTCCGGACGCGTCTACACCAGTGACTTTGAGCCCGTCACCAACCCCAAGTTCGACGACGGCTTTGAGAAGAACCTCAGCTCTGTGAGACAGGTCAAAGGTCAGGATGTCGTTTCGTTGAGCTCTGCCTGTTTTGCCATCCTGTCTTTGGGACTCTATCAGGACCTATAAGGTGCTTCAATAACGTCCTTTCCCCCCTCAGAAATCATCCATCAGTTCATTCTGGAACAGCAAAAAGGGAGCCGAGTTCCTCTCTGCATCAACCCTCAATCAGCAGCTTTTAAGAGCTTCATCAGGTACGAAGGCCCAGACAGATCCACAGCATCATCTTGTTGTGTGGCTGAAGGTCGGTGAAGCTGGGGGTTAAACAGATGGAATATTTAGGAATAAAAACAGCTCTAAAAGCAGATATTTACAGATATAAAGTTCTAAAAGCAGATATTTACCTGCAGTACCCGGTCACCGCCGCTAGAGGGAGGACTTTCCGTGACTCATCCATAACTGGAGGCGTTTTTTATTTTTAGGAAATCATAAATGTACCTAAAACACTTTTTTTTTACTGCCTGTTAAACTACATCTGGTGTCAGAGTTAATCCAGGCTGTGGGTACCTTTTTACCACGTCAGACTCTCAAAATACATTTGATTTTTACACACACACACACACACACACACACACGCACACACGCACACAGTAGGAGAACTACTGGGAAACTGTTGCACAATCAGATGTTAAATCTGGAAGCTTCTGCACATCTTAATACTTGAACATTTAAAATGAGGTTAAGTAGGTTAATCTAAAAATGGAGCCGCCACACCTTCGCTGTAGACGCGAGCGCTGGGGTCATACAGAGGTCACGGTGTTTGACTCCGCCCCTTTACCCACAGTTCCACAGTGGCGCAGCCGTCTGAAATGCCTCCATCTCCGCTGGTGTGGGAGTAGCTGCTGTCGCCCGTCATGGTTCCCCCAACGGACAAGCTGCTAAAACAAGAAGGCGTCGGAAATTCTTGTATCATCTGCGTAGCGTTTCACTGGAGAGCAGAACTGGCAGGTTGTGTGTGTGAGTGTGTGTGTGTGTGTGTGTGTGTGTGTGTGTGTGTGTCCATGTAAATGAAGAGAAATCCACTGGTCATTGAGGAACGGTTGCAGGGTTTGGACGGACCAAAACTCGCCTGCGCCTGTTTTTACGTTCATTTTATTCTTTGCTTTAGATGCTCATTGAAATGTTAGAATAGATTCTAAACTAAAGTCCACCTTTAGTTCCTGATGACAGATTGGATTGTCACGTAATCCTGCAGCTAAAGAGGCGGTTGGACAGGAGAACTCGGGCCAGAACCTTCCAACGCTGCTCAGAACATTAACAGTGTGTAGTTACACCATCCCACCAGCAGGGGGAGCGATTCAAACGTTCTCGCTTTCATCTGCGTGAAATTAAATGAATTTTCCCATCGGAACCTTCGTTAGTACTCACGTTTGAGGTCCTATTGGGGAGATTAAAACACCTCGAGGACCCAGATTATCAATATTCAGCCAAACTTTCCCCCAAAGAGGAAGAAGAGCTTAAAACCAGATGACTTTGACGGTTGTGCATCATCACAAAACCTCTTTTTATTGCAAGTTTTGATGGAAAAATGGGGGGAAAAAATCCTGATTCACCTTTTCAAATGTGATCCTGAATCACGATCCGCTGAATTTAAACGAGGGACACTGGGAAACTCCGCGATAATCAGACCCTCAGCATGAAGCTAATGCTAACATAACCCGAACGCACAGACGGTGGCGTCCCCAAATGTTGGCTAACACAGTAGCCTGTTTGGCGCATTATTGCTGGTAACAGCCGTGTCATTTGGACCTTTAGCCATTTCCAGAACAGGGTGAAATGCTAACTTTAGCTATCAATCTAGCCATGAGGTGATAGACTACTATGCAGACCAGTAACGCCATTTCACACTTTAATACTGAAACTTCACGCAAACAATTGTGGCTAAATGGTTCCTGAAGGTGATCCGTACCATGCTACTGTTATAACTAACCTCAGTGCATTTAGCTTAGCCGCCAGCGCGAGGCAAGTCTCTGGCTCCCGCGTGGACGATGGAAACGGAACGTTAGCGCCAGCGACCTGCTCCTCCGACTCTCGTCGTCTACTTGAATCGTCACGTTTTCACTGTCGACCAACGTTTCCTCGATTAAGCAGCTCAAACGTAGCATCAAGAGAGAAAAGCTCGGCGCTCCCAAACGCTCCTCACACTTTGTCCACATGCAGAAGAGCTTTGGAGTAAATTATTTAATATATTTGTAGATTTTTTAAATTCCTCTCCTGGTGTGCGACGGCGTGCGTCCTGACCTCGGACGTCTGACGATGTAAATATGTTAAATAGAAGGAAATCGACACGCCGACCTTAACAGAACCACTGTATAGAAATTGTACAAGCCTGCACATTTTTACGGCCGCGGAGTTGATTTTATTTTTAAAGTACTAAAATGTATATATATTTTCTTGGTTGTGCCCTGCAGCGTGGAGCAGCAACGGACGGCTAACGGTTAGCGGCTCGGTTAGCGGCTCGGTTAGCGGCTCGGTTAGCGGCTCGGTTAGCGGGTTAGCGGCTCGGTTAGCGGGTGTAGATTAACGTGAAGGAGAAGCTTTTCCTCGTTAGCGCAGCAGCGCTGGGTGAATATGTAAATAAGAAGATTCACCGTGTCGGTCTCTACCTCTTCAACTCAGTAATATGACGGCGCGATAAGCCCCGCCCCCACAGCGCATTTTAGCGTGGGGATGACCCGAAAAATCCGTTTAAGCGTTTTTTGTTTCTCTTTAAATTTAAATGAACGTTCTGCCCATCAGACGTTCCCCCTGAAGCTCCGACCAATCAGACGTTCCCCCTGAAGCTCCGACCAATTGCCACGGTTCTCCGACTGTTAGCTGATTATCGGAATTTACGGGGAGGCGGAGTCTCGTCGCTCACGGCCGTGTGGACCGCTGGGAAATCCCACCACAGCTGCGCTCCTGTCATGTTCCGATGTTTTCCAACCAGCTAGCATCGCGGCTAGTTAGCATTTGTTTCTGCACTCATTACCTGTGTGAAGGACCGTTGGGTGGCAACAGTGGGGGAGCCGTAACGGGCTCCCTGTAACAGGAAGAAACTCGGATCAGAACCCAGCTCCCCTCAGGAGGACCTCGGTGTTGAACGCGCCCCAAATTCAAAGAGAGCACGTGTCCAAAAAGATCAAAGCAACAAAGCAATGAATGGGAATCCCATTTAAACTGCTCGGAGTTCCCTTCAGAACTGTTCCCGTAGTTGCTGATTTAGGGATCATTTATCGATCATTTATCGATCATTTATCGGTCATTTATCGGTGGTAACGACGTCATTAACGGTGAATTACCCTCCGGTTTCTGCAAGGGCGCTTCGTGATGGCGCCGTAGCGCAGAGAGGCGTCGCCTTCCCTCAGGACCCAGTAGCTCACTGTGGCCCCAGATGTGGCCCCGGCTGTGGCCCCAGATGTGGTCCCGACTGAGGCCCCTGATGTGGCCCCAGATGTGGTCCCGGCTGTGGCCCCAGATGTGGTCCCGGCTGTGGCCCCAGCTGTGGCCCCGGCTGTGGCCCCGGATGTGGCCCCGGCTGTGGCCCCAGATGTGGTCCCGGCTGTGGCCCCAGATGTGGTCCCGACTGAGGCCCCTGATGTGGCCCCAGATGTGGTCCCGGCTGTGGCCCCGGATGTGGCCCCAGATGTGGCCCCAGCTGTGGCCCCAGATGTGGCCCCGACTGAGGCCCCAGATGTGGCCCCAGATGTGGCCCCGGCTGAGGCCCCAGATGTGGCCCCAGATGTGGCCCCAGATGTGGCTCTGCCTCCCCGGCTCCTGTACATAAAGTACTTTCCATCGTGCGTTTAATCTTGTGTTGAATGAGAATCGAGGAGCGTCGGGAGACTAACGATGACTCAGCAACTGAGGTGATTGGTTTAATTAGTCGTTAACAATGTTTGTATATTTGATGTTTTAATCAGATGCATTGTTCTCTGGGGAACATCAGCCCCCCAACGTCCAACACTGTAGATTAACTTCAGCTCGTTTGGTCTTAGACATCAATAACGGCTCCATCTGGAGAAATACGGCGCAAATATTAAATGTGACTTGGAAAGAATTCTGCTGTGGTTTATTTTCCTCCCGCCTCATTTTAAAATAGACAAGATTGTTTTACACACACGTTCAAACGTTAACCTAAGATAGAATAATCCGCAATACTGTTGTTAAAAACATGGAAATGTCACAAGAATTGCTAACACTCATTGCTAACGCTCATTGCTAACACTCATTGCTAACATTCATTGTTAACGCTCATTGGTAACGCTCATTGTTAACGCTCATTGCTAACGCTCATTGCTAACGCTCATTGCTAACGCTCATTGGTAACGCTCATTGTTAACGCTCATTGGTAACGCTCATTGTTAACGCTCATTGCTAACACTCATTGCTAACGCTCATTGCTAACGCTCATTGGTAACGCTCATTGTTAACGCTCATTGCTAACGCTCATTGCTAACGCTCATTGCTAACGCTCATTGCTAACACTCATTGCTAACGCTCATTGCTAACGCTCATTGCTGACACTCATTGCTAATGCTCAATGCTAACGCTCATTGCTAACGCTCATTGTTAATGTTCATTGTTAACGCTCATTGGTAACGTTCATTGGTAACGTTCATTGCTAACGCTCATTGCTAATGCTCATTGCTAACGCTCATTGCTAACGCTCATTGCTAACGCTCATTGCTGACACTCATTGCTAATGCTCAATGCTAACGCTCATTGCTAACGCTCATTGCTAATGTTCATTGTTAACGCTCATTGGTAACGTTCATTGCTAACACTCATTGCTAACGCTCATTGCTAACGCTCATTGCTAATGTTCATTGTTAACGCTCATTGCTAACGCTCATTGCTAACGCTCATTGCTAACACTCATTGCTAACGCTCATTGCTAACGCTCATTGCTCACGCCAGAACATGCCGGGACGCTTTAGCTCCACCTCCTATCTTGATGGTTCCTTCTGTCAACTTCCTGCTTCCGGGTCCTCCCCCCTCTTGGGTCCATTCGGGTTCCATCCGATTCCTCCATTACAGGAAAAAGTCCCCTGCTCCGCTCTGAGCAACAAAGCACAGGTGAACGTTTCTTTAGCGGCAGCAGGAACTGCCGGAGGACAGGAAGGTGTCCCACCTGCTGGTCCAGGCCGTCCTCTACACACACTGTGGGGTACATCAGACCCCCCACACGGGCTCCTCTCCGGTTCTTGCTGACGTCTGACACGTTCGTTTGGCCGTCGTTTCGGACTATGAGCCGCTCCCGGAACAACAGAGGAGAAATTCCGAGCTGCAGGACAACAAACGGCTGAGCACAACTTCGCCCTTCCTGTGGATGGTACAGGTGACCCACAACACCCACCTCTCTGTAGAAGTGTCTCCCTGCCATGCTAATGGAGCTCAGGCTAACTCTGTCGCCGCTCTGCCTGATCCTCTTGACAATGTCCTCGTGCTCCATGGACTCCACCAGTTCCCCGTTGACAGCCAGGACCAGGTCCCCGTCCTCCATCCCAGCGGCCTCAGCTGGACTCCCCACGTCCACCTCCCTCAGGACATGAACTAGGGAGGGACAAGGACACGCTGCGTTAGCATGGTGCCTAATAAAAGCAACACGATGGATGAATGCTAACATTAGCATTTCAAGAGCTAGCGTGGGTGACTGCTAACGTGGGCGACTGCTAGCCTGGGCGGCTGCTAGCCTGGGCGGCTGCTAGCCTGGGCGACTGCTTGCCTGGGCGGCTGCTAGCGTGGGCGGCTGCTAGCCTGGCCTGCTAGCCTGGGCGACTGCTAGCCTGGGCGACTGCTAGCCTGGGCGGCTGCTAGCCTGGGCGGCTGCTAGCGTGGGCGGCTGCTAGCCTGGGCGGCTGCTAGCCTGGGCGACTGCTAGCCTGGGCGGCTGCTAGCGTGGGCGGCTGCTAGCCTGGGCGGCTGCTAGCCTGGGCGGCTGCTAGCCTGGGCGGCTGCTAGCGTGTCTCACCTGTGCGTCGGGAGCTCGCCAGCTTCTCCTCTCTCAGCAGGAACCCGTATCCATCGTCCCCCTTCTGGAGGGCCATGGTCTTGGCTACATACGGGAGCCCCCGGCACTCCGCCAGCACAGGCAGGACGGCCGTCCTCCTCCGGGCGAAGGCCGCCTCGCCGTCCCTGTCGATGACCAGCACCGTCACAGAGTCCTCGCCCTTCTTCTTCATCTGCCGACCAGGTGAGACAACGTGAGAGGGTTCAGGAGCAGGTGTCAGGCACAGGAAGCAGGAAGTACCGTTCTGCTCAGGGCGGCGTGCGTCAGCGTCGACGCCGTCACCCCGTTGACCCAGATCAGCCTGTCTCCGGTCTTCACCCCGGCCTCCTCTGCTGGACCATCGACCACCGTGGTCACAAGGTACCGGCCCTTCGGACCTGGAGACACACGGAGCCAGACGTTTGTGGTCGGCCAGAACTCTTCGGTACTTTAGTTCTGTGGCGCTACCTTGCATGGAGACAGTCATGCCCAGGCCGAGGTCCGGGTGGCGGATAACGTGGCACAGCCGGGGTCTGGACCAGTACTCCCCTTTGGAGGACCGGGCCAGAGCCTGCAGGTCCACCCCGGCCTCCTCTGCCTGGAACAAAGAGAGACCCAATCTGTACTAAAACAGTCCGTCTCAAGACAACACTGCCCACGGAGAATTCCAGGTTAGCTCCAGGTGTCCCATGTCCTCCCCCTCTGGGACAAGACACATCCGACCACTTTGGATTAAGATCCGACGGCTCTGCTGGGTCCTGAACCAGGAACCTTTGGCACAAATGTGACGTCTTTAAGTTTTGGAATTTTCAACTTGGATCCAAACAGCTTTTTTTGTCCTACAAAACCTGATTGGTTGATGGTATATTACCCCCCCCCCCCCCCCCCCCCCCCCCCCATCCCCACTGAAAGGGGCAGCAGGTCTTCATGGTCCATGGTCCTTGGCTGAGGAACCACCTTCAGTGTTCTGAGACCAGGGACTGAAGGAGCAGCGGTCGTGTTCGTGTCAGAGATCCCAAATTTGAGGACAAAGTACCTGTTGGTAGTCTTCTCGGTTCAGCACCAGCATGAACAGGTTTAGTCCACAGGACCGGATCTTCCTGACCACCTGGCAGGAACAAAGACAAGAACCTTTGTCACCGATGTCCAAAATGATAAAGCAAATGTCCTCAGAGGCTTCAGGCTTGGACAGTCCTGGACACCAACCCTGCGAATGTCCATCTTGTCCACAAATTCCTCGTTGACCTCCAGGACTCTGTCTGCTTCTCTGAGGCCACTGAGCTCAGCTGGGCTCCACGGCTCCACGACCCGGACCTCCAAAGCCGAGCTGCTCTGGTCCACCTGCAGGTAGAAGCCAAAGTTCTGCCCCTCCAGGCACTTCAGGTGGCACAGTCTGGGTACTGGACCGGGCTCAGGTTCTGCACACACAGGAGAATCAGCACCATGGGAAGCTTCAGGAGAGGCTTTGAGGGCCACCAAACCTCACCGGGATCATCGGAGATGACCAGAGCTGGATTATCGATCCCTTCCTTTGGATTGAAGGTGAAACTGACAACACAAGAAACAAAGATCTCCGTTAGCTTTAAGGAACTCGGAGCTTAACGGTTAATCTTCTCCTCCTCCATCCGAGTTTAGCAAAATTAAAGTACTTTGGAGGTGAACTTCTTCGGATTGTGACAAAGTCCTCCGAATGTGGGAATGGTTCCAGGTTAGCACCTAAATCCTGAGGATCCTGAAGGAGCCGTCAGTGGGAACTATGCTAACCTTGCTCCGAGCATTTGTGCCTCGGTTCCTTTACTCGTGTCTCAGGTTCCTTGATCTTCCTGATAGGAACTCTGCTGCTCTTCTCCAGCTTCTCCAGCTTCTCCAGGTTCTCCAGGTTCTTCACAAAGTTCTTCTGGCTGGTTGTCGTCTTAATAGCAGCTTTTCCCGCTCTTCTCCCTTCTTGCATTTCCTAATCCACGACTTTCCTCATGTGTTGTGAGTATTTGAACAGCAACATGAATATTTACAGTCGAACCAGTAAAACCAGTTAAAAACCAACTTCAACGAAAACACGACCTAAAAAAGTAGAGAGGAAACCGGTGCTGTGCAGCGACGTTCTGCAAAGCTCTGACCTCTGACCTCTGACCTCTGCTGCCAGCACCAATTAGCTTTTAGCTCCAGTCACATGACCAACAATAGAGTTCCAACAGTGCACGTTTGCAAACGTGCATGTGTGTTCTTGTTCTTGCTATCAAAATACTAGTGGGGAGGGTCAGGGGGCTAGTGGGGAGGGTCAGGGGGCTAGTGGGGGGGTCAGGGGGCTAGTGGGGAGGGTCGGGGGGCTAGTGGGGAGGGTCGGGGGGCTAGTGGGGAGGGTCGGGGGGCTAGTGGGGAGGGTCAGGGGGCTAGTGGGGAGGGTCAGGGGGCTAGTGGGGAGGGTCAGGGGGCTAGTGGGGGGGTCAGGGGGCTAGTGGGGAGGGTCAGGGGGCTAGTGGGGAGGGTCAGGGTAGAAAACTGGGGAAGATATTACGTCCATGAAAGTCCCCACAATGGTAGAAATACCTGTGTGTTTGTGGGAGAGGTTCTGGAACTTACCGTGGAAATTGCGTCACATCTTGCATCAGATCTGTGACAGAAACAAACAGCACTGTTACAGCAGGTAAAGGGACTGGAGCTGACACGCACCGTTTAATACCCCCATAAGATTTAATACCCCCATAAGATTTAATGCCCCCATAAGAAAGCAGCTGCCACCACGTCGGTCAGTATTTCTGATGATAGTTTAAACGGGAATAAACCACAATCACATTCTTTATTTTTGAGGATTTGAGGACAGAAGACATGAACAAAGACCCCCACAAAGGCTGCACCTGGGTCAGAGCTGCACCTGTCTCGGAATGCTTTCACTTCCATAAATATCCCAACGTTTATAGGAATACTGAGGCGGCTCCAACATGTTCCGGGACGGTTGGGCCGGTCTCTGAAGGACATGTCCACCCCCAGATGTTGCCCAAACCTACTCAACCCTTTCAGGATTAAAATGAGGGAAACCTCAGAAGCAGCTCTTTGTTGTGGGACCAAACGCTTGGAAGATGGCTGATTGTGGGCGGAGCTTGGCAACGGCAGAGTCACCTGTGCACAACAACCTCTGCTATAACCTGGTTATGTCACAACAGAGTGGTCTCAACAGCGGGATCCGACCGTTAGCGCTCGTCTAGGTAAGTTACTGGAGGTGTTGTGAGGGTTCCAAACGCCTCTGTGGTCCCGTCTGACCCAAATGGACCCACAGAACCGCTGTTACCGAGTCACTTTCCCCTGATGCCGCTGACGACACAAAGCAACAAACCAAGAAGCTACAATGCTAACAACGCAGGAGACGTCCGTCCACATTTGGAAGCATGAGGGTCGACAGTTTAAAGGCGAGAGAAGCCGTACCTGGGGAAGTCATCACGGAGTCCCGAGGGCGTCTGAGCCTGCGGAGACGGCAGGAGGACAAGGTCCACTGGCAATAAAAGAGTCCCTGGAGGTGGAGCGGTGGCTCCTCGTGCCGAGGGGGTTAAATATTTACCGGGGAGAAGCTGCGAGACACTTCAGTCCAGTCAGGTGTTGGGAAAAAAAGCTTCACAAAAGAAGAACAGCAGAAAATAGGATGGAAAAGAGGAAAAGGTCTTTTTAATCCATACGTGTCACAGAAGTCCAGGTTCTGATGGCACCAGTGGTGACCCAGCTGGTCTGGAGTCACCTGGGCTGGTTGGTCCCACGGTCCTGGTCCTCAGGGACACCGTGGTGACCCAAACCTGACACCAGGAGGCCAAAATAATGATCTGGCGAGATTTGGTTCTCGTCACCGACCGTCACGAGTTCCACGACCCTCATTTTTGCTCCGCAGGGCCGACGCCAGGAAGGTCTTTGAGGACCAGGATCACGGTTGTAATTTCACAATAAGAGCGCTAATGAATCATCTGTCTTGGCACCTTCACCTCTGGACACCAGAGGGCTGCTCAGCACCAGCTGGCTCATCTCCTCGTTCCCTCTGCTGCAGCAGGGATGTGAAGTTCTGGTCGTGGATCAGACGCAGGTTCTGGAGTCGGAGAGTCTGGGAGCCTTTCAGCAGTTGGGTTGAGGCTCCACTAGACCTGGATGGGTGAGAGGCCACGTGGCCCTCACACATGACCCATGACCCATGACCCATGACCCTCACCCATGACCCTCACCAGTGACCCTCACCAGTGACCCTCACCCGTGACCCTCACCAGTGACCCTCGCCCATGACCCATGACCCGTGACCCTCACCCGTGACCCTCGCCCGTGACCCTCACCAGTGACCCGTGACCCTCGCCCATGACCCTCACCCATGACCCGTGACCGTCACCCATGACCGTCACCCGTGACCCTCGCCCATGACCCTCACCCATGACCCGTGACCCTCGCCCATGACCCTCACCCATGACCCTCACCAGTGACCCTCGCCCGTGACCCTCACCCGTGACCCTCGCCCGTGACCCTCACCAGTGACCCGTGACCCTCGCCCATGACCCTCACCCATGACCCTCACCAGTGACCCTCACCAGTGACCCTCGCCCGTGACCCTCACCCGTGACCCTCGCCCATGACCCATGACCCGTGACCCTCACCCGTGACCCTCGCCCGTGACCCTCACCAGTGACCCGTGACCCTCGCCCATGACCCTCACCCATGACCCGTGACCGTCACCCATGACCGTCACCCGTGACCCTCACCAGTGACCCTCACCAGTGACCCTCGCCCATGACCCATGACCCTAACCCTCGCCCGTGACCCTCGCCCGTGACCCTCACCCATGACCCATGACCCTAACCCTCGCCCGTGACCCTCACCAGTGACCCTCACCAGTGACCCTCACCAGTGACCCTCGCCCATGACCCATGACCCTAACCCATGACCCTCACCAGTGACCCTCGCCCGTGACCCTCACCCATGACCCTCGCCCGTGACCCTCACCCGTGACCCTCGCCCGTGACCCTCGCCCGTGACCCTCACCCATGACCCTCGCCCGTGACCCTCACCCGTGACCCTCGCCCGTGACCCTCGCCCGTGACCGTCACCCATGACCCTCGCCCGTGACCCTCACCAGTGACCCTCGCCCGTGACCCTCACCAGTGACCCTCACCCGTGACCCTCACCAGTGACCCTCACCCATGACCCTCACCAGTGACCCTCGCCCATGACCCATGACCCGTGACCCTCACCCGTGACCCTCGCCCGTGACCCTCACCAGTGACCCGTGACCCTCGCCCATGACCCTCACCCATGACCCGTGACCGTCACCCATGACCGTCACCCGTGACCCTCGCCCATGACCCTCACCCATGACCCATGACCCTCACCCATGACCCTCACCAGTGACCCTCACCAGTGACCCTCGCCCGTGACCCTCACCCGTGACCCTCGCCCATGACCCATGACCCGTGACCCTCACCCGTGACCCTCGCCCGTGACCCTCACCAGTGACCCGTGACCCTCGCCCATGACCCTCACCCATGACCCGTGACCGTCACCCATGACCGTCACCCGTGACCCTCACCAGTGACCCTCACCAGTGACCCTCGCCCATGACCCATGACCCTAACCCTCGCCCGTGACCCTCGCCCGTGACCCTCACCCATGACCCATGACCCTAACCCTCGCCCGTGACCCTCACCAGTGACCCTCACCAGTGACCCTCACCAGTGACCCTCGCCCATGACCCATGACCCTAACCCATGACCCTCACCAGTGACCCTCGCCCGTGACCCTCACCCATGACCCTCGCCCGTGACCCTCACCCGTGACCCTCGCCCGTGACCCTCGCCCGTGACCCTCACCCATGACCCTCGCCCGTGACCCTCACCCGTGACCCTCGCCCGTGACCCTCGCCCGTGACCGTCACCCATGACCCTCGCCCGTGACCCTCACCAGTGACCCTCGCCCGTGACCCTCACCAGTGACCCTCACCCGTGACCCTCACCAGTGACCCTCACCCATGACCCTCACCAGTGACCCTCGCCCATGACCCATGACCCGTGACCCTCACCCGTGACCCTCGCCCGTGACCCTCACCAGTGACCCGTGACCCTCGCCCATGACCCTCACCCATGACCCGTGACCGTCACCCATGACCGTCACCCGTGACCCTCGCCCATGACCCTCACCCATGACCCGTGACCCTCGCCCATGACCCTCACCCATGACCCTCACCAGTGACCCTCGCCCGTGACCCTCACCCGTGACCCTCACCAGTGACCCTCGCCCATGACCCATGACCCGTGACCCTCACCCGTGACCCTCGCCCGTGACCCTCACCAGTGACCCGTGACCCTCGCCCATGACCCTCACCCATGACCCATGACCGTCACCCGTGACCCTCACCAGTGACCCTCACCAGTGACCCTCACCAGTGACCCTCGCCCATGACCCATGACCCTAACCCTCGCCCGTGACCCTCGCCCGTGACCCTCACCCATGACCCTCGCCCGTGACCCTCGCCCGTGACCCTCACCAGTGACCCTCGCCCGTGACCCTCACCAGTGACCCTCACCCGTGACCCTCACCAGTGACCCTCACCAGTGACCCTCACCCATGACCCTCACCAGTGACCCTCACCAGTGACCCTCGCCCGTGACCCTCACCAGTGACCCGGCTCTACCGTCTCCGGGTCTGTCAGGAGCTGCAGAGGCCAGATGTGGGCCAGGCTTAAAGCAGGTGTGGCTGATCACCTGATGAGGTGCAGGTGTGCAGGGTGCATGATGGGCGTGAGCCTGGAAGCAGCCCCGCCCAGCCTGGAAATACACAGACAAGACACAGAAAGGGGGGGGGGGCACAGGGTGAGTGATGATGACCCCTAACATAGTCTGTTCATCTCTGCAGATCAAAGCAGAAAATCAAAAAGTATCAAAGTGACGCTCAAGTTGTTGATGTGCAAAAACCCACTTTAAGAAACCAACTCATTCATCAAACTGGGCCTCCAGAAGAACAATGTGAGGCGCCGCCAGCTGCTGTGGGTCCTGAATGGCCCAGAATCTGGTTTGATTGTGATCTTCCTGCTTCAGAAGGTTGTAGGTTCAAACCTGATGTAGTGAGGCGACCTCTAGTGGAGAGGCGCCCAACTGCAGCCAAGATGGCGCCGGGCTGGAGGCTGGAGTTTAACAGCAGAACGTCAGAAGCGGAAGCTTCTTCTTGGTCACCCGTCCTTACTACCAGTCTTTGGTTCTCATCCCACGAGGGTTCGGCTGTTTCTCCTGGGGGGGGGGGGCTACTGCCGAACACCTCTGGGATTTTGGCACATTTTTCCGGGTTCACTTGTTGCCTTTTGAGCCTTTTTTCCCGGCACGTCTCCCCACCTGCCCCACTTGAACGTCCCTGGTTGGTTGTCCACCCCCCCCCCCTCTGAAACCGTCTCCTGGTCTGATGAATAATGAATGACCACGCCTTCCTTTTCCTTTAAGTCGTTAATTGCTTTGCTGAATTGAGCCGTTGGAATCTCATCTCTTAATATTCCGTGTTGGGGGTGATTTTTACCATCTGTGGAGGGGGCGCAGATGGCACCAGCCCCTCGGCTACCTGCCGTTCCCACTCATTAATGCACCGTCCCTGGTTCCAAGGAAACCTGCAACCTTCTATATTTAGACGCTGACACTCTCCGTATGCTAATGTTTCTGATTCGCTCCCCCCCCCCCCCCCCCCAGTACTTTGCTCACCCAGGCAGAAACACCTCATATTCCATATTCATTAAGGCCGAGGCCACAACAGCTGGACCAAGGCCAAGACGCCCCTGAGGGGGGGTACTGACCAGACCGGCCCCCTCCAGCACCCCTCAGCCAGCCCCATGTCCTCTGCCAGGCCTTCGATGGGCTCTCGGACCAGAAGCTCGACCCTGTCGAGGTTTCCAGTCTCACATGGAGGTGGGGGGTAAAACGTGCACCACCTTTAGCAGCAAAAGGTCGGGACTCTCATGGGCTCTCATGGGCTCTCATAGGCTCTCATGGGCTCTCATAGGCTCTCATGGACTCTCATGGGCTCTCATGGACTCTCATGGACTCTCATGGACTCTCATGGACTCTCATGGGCTCTCATGGACTCTCATGGACTCTCATGGACTCTCATGGACTCTCATGGACTCTCATGGACTCTCATAGGCTCTCATGGGCTCTCATGGGCTCTCATAGGCTCTCATGGACTCTCATGGACTCTCATGGACTCTCATGGGCTCTCATGGACTCTCATGGACTCTCATAGGCTCTCATGGGCTCTCATGGGCTCTCATAGGCTCTCATGGACTCTCATGGACTCTCATGGGCTTTCATGGACTCTCATGGGCTCTCATGGGCTCTCATGGGCTTTCATGGGCTCTCATGGACTCTCATGGGCTTTCATGGACTCTCATGGGCTCTCATGGGCTCTCATGGGCTTTCATGGACTCTCATGGACTCTCATGGGCTCTCATGGACTTTCATGGACTCTCATGGGCTCTCATGGGCTCTCATGGGCTTTCATGGACTCTCATGGGCTCTCATGGGCTCTCATGGGCTTTCATGGACTCTCATGGGCTCTCATGGACTCTCATGGGCTCTCATGGACTCTCATGGACTCTCATGGACTCTCATGGGCTCTCATGGACTCTCATGGGCTCTCATGGGCTCTCATGGACTCTCATGGACTCTCATGGGCTCTCATGGACTCTCATGAACTCAGCCCCTCCCTGAAGGACCCCCCACTAAAGATAAAGACCAGTTACACCCATCATGTGGCCCATGAGCTGAGGGGAGGGCAGGAAAGGTTCCAACAGGCTCCAGCTCGCCCACATGTTGCTACGATCCAGCGCCCACGTCACCCTGGAGGTGACCTGTGCAGCAGCAACTGCACCGACCCCCCCCCCCCCCCCCCACACACACACACACACCGCTGCCCAACGGCACCCAGTCAGAGCTGGGTTCGGTCCTCAGGAGGCCTCACTCACCATACCTGTTAGCATTTACATCTCAAGGACGACAGCACGCCCACACGCGCTCGCCACGAGGACTTAGGAACGCTGGGCTGTCTGGAGAAGAGCCTTGGCCAGAGAGGACGTTTGGGCAGCTAGCTGATGTGCCGCTAATCAGCAATGACGAGCTAATCAGCAATGACGTGCTAATCAGCAATGACGAGCTAATCAGCAATGACGAGCTAATCAGCAATGACGTGCTAATCAGAGGAGAACCTGGTCCTCACACATGGAGGTCCGGCCACGTCATGGGTGACGTCCTCAACCAGCAGCTGCCGGGTGTCGCCCAACTTTTTATTCCCTTTTCAAAATTGTTGCCATGAGGAAATCGTCCAAGAGCAGGAAATGAGACATCTGGGACACGTTGTTCTGTTCCTCCGGACTGAGCAGAGAAGCAGACCCGATCAGAACCTCCACACTCACTGCTGACTGGACCTGAGCTCCAGCTTTGCAGCCTCCCGACCACCAGAGGTTCAAAGGTGTCCTCTGTGGGGGACATTTGTCCCCCTGAACATCTGGGTCGAGCCTTCGCATTATTGTATATTCTTCTATTCTTTAAATGTGGGATTTTCCTCCTCGGTAGTCAGGAGGATAAATCTGCAGAAAGTTCCTGAAGGCTCCGCTAGATGGCAGAACAACTCTTCCTGTGTTTTTCCTGCTCCCATTCCCGTCTGTCACATTCCCATTTCAGCCCAGTTGTCCCGACTTCCTCTCAGTTTTAGGGTCCATCTCTAAGATCTGGACCCGGGTCCACACTGGTCCTCAGCCTCAGGGACACATTCAGGAGGTGGCTTACATACGGAGCTTTGCTCAAGGGCAGCGACCCGGAGGTGAACTACCATCAGGACACACTTGTTGTGGCGGAGCCTCGAACCGGAAACCCTCTCCGTCTCAAACCAAATCCCAAACAACCAAGTTTTCACTCTTTAACGCGGGTTTTTAACCTTCGTGGTTCTTGAACTCACCAACACCAACACAAACGTGGCCAGCAGGGGGCGACTCCTGGAGGCAGGTGGAGGAAAACTGGGAAACAAACCGGAGAAACTCATTCATGTGACAACATCGTTAATGTGACAACATCGTTAATGTGACAACATCGTTAATGTGACAACATCGTTAATGTGACGTTTATTGTGACCAAGCAGCTGCTGGAAAACACCTGGAAAATATCAGGGCTAATGGAACAAGTCCGTTCTTTAACCTCGACTTGTAATGTCATGGTGGCTTCCAGCACGCACACACACACACACACACACACACACACACACACACACACACACAGAACCTGCCCCTCACCCGCTCTCCCAGGATGATTCCGGTCCATTCCCAGTGAGCAGTATTAGCATACAGATGTTGGGCTGAAAAGGGAAAACAGAGGAATACAAAAGGCTGCATGACCAGGAGGAGAAGGAGGGGCCAAGGGGCTGCCCATGGATGGCCCTTGGCCTTTCTAACACACACACACACACACGCACACACAGACACACACACACACACACACACAATCACTTTGGGGATTGAATGGTAAGTAGTTGGTGGGTGATGGGAGTCTGCTTCTGTTTCACGCTACTGTTATTCATTCAGAGGGAAATCCTCTGAATACCAGCACACACACACACACACACACACACACACACACACACACACACACACACACACACACACATGCAGGAAAGCAGGTTACTTTGTGTTCATGTGTCCTGAACACGGGATGATTCACAAGTTACAGAAAAACAAGCAAATAATTCACTAAAACAGAGAGAGAGATATCAGACATCTCTCTCTCTCTCTCTCTCACACACACACACGCACACACACACACACACACACGCACACACAAACACACACAGGGAACATCGACAACTTCTGCTCCACTTTGTGTGAATGGAACGAAATCAGTCACAAGTATCTTTGTGTTTCATTGTGTTCCAGGAAGTCTTTGTTTGAGCATCTGTTGCTCCCCAGTGTGTTACTCTGTTTGGCCGAATGGCAACAAAATTCACTGCTCTTCCCACACACACACACACACACACGCACACACACACACACACACACATGAATGGGAGAGTTGTCAATGAATCGCCCGTGACAGAAAGAGTTCATCTTTGTTCTTTTTGTGGAACACAGATGATGGTAAAAAGGTCGTGGAAGCAGCATTCGTGGGAAATGAGCATGGAGGTCGTCCATCATGCTAATCGGGTTTTATTGAACATCTGTGAAGGATCCACACAGAAAAGGACAAAAACGCCGCATCGTTTGTTCATGAACGCCACGAAAGTTCTTTAATCGGGTTATCGGGTCTGTTGGTTCCACAGAAGCATCGAGATGATGATTTCATCAATAAATGAACGAAAGAAGCAAACGCCGGTCTCATTATAAGACACTTTTATTTTGAAATCAAGATTGACAAATATATTAAGCTAAAGAGCTAGGATATCAACACAGACTCATCATCATCATCATCATCATCATCGTCATCAGTGGAATGTAAACAATAAACGCACTTAAATTATATGAGACCACAAAAGAACAATATAGGCTTTTGTTTTGAAAAACAATATAAATAAGAATTTTAAGTTAAAAAAATCAAGATGAAGAGAAAAGACGGGCGTCTCTCCAGCGCGAGTCGACGTCGCGGCGACGACAAAAACAGGTTTCACTCAAACCGGCTCTGATTTGTCCCCGCCGCCCGCGCCGTTAGCTAGCTAGCATGCAACAAACGTCGGCCTACAAACACATTGTCATCAAGGCAGCTCCAATAGATAAACGTCAATTTTCCGTTGTGTGTTCACCCGTTGGCCTGTTTTCATTGGCTTCACAAGAGAAGAAGAAGAAGAGTCCACGAGCAGCGACTCACTTCCTGAAAGTGTGACGCCTTTTGCCACCATTTTCCTTTGAAGCCCTAAAAACACGGCGCCAGTTTATGGGGGCGGGAGGAGCGAGACGTGGTGGAGCGGAGCGTCGGCCCAGCGGACCAACACAGGCCCAGCAGCCCATAAGGCAACAAACATGTGGAATGCCAAAAGTGTTTCTCCCCCCCCCACAAGCCCCCTTAAAGCTAACGGAAGACGGGGAACGCACAGCCGTGGTGGGTGCATAAGTAAAGCGGGATTCCTCTGAAGAAATGCCATCACAAAGCAAACACACGACAAAAATAAATAAGTCTAGAACAATGTTGGACTATAACAACATTAGCATAACACTATATTACCTTGCTAAATGCTAGGCTAGGTGTTATATGTGGGTTAGCGGGGACTCTAACGTTGACTTTGGTAACTAGAGTGACGGTGGGTTGCCGAGACGGGCGCTACGTCACCGTTGTGGTCGTTGTGAAGGCAATTACAACCAATCGGGGGTCAGTTCAGCCCCCGCGGCTCCCAACAGGACAGCAGAAGTGCTGCTGGCCGATGCTGCCATTAGCGTAGCGTAAAAAGGTAACACAGTAGACCAAAAATTCTAGAATCCCACTTGAATCCGGATGCAGGACGTTCTCACACAGAACCCCCGCCCCTGAGCAGGAACAGGCCCCCCCAGACATTCCTAAAGACGGGTATACAACAGTATACAGCAGTAACAACGGCTCAACAGGAAGAAACTTTCAAAATCAAACTCAAACAGAAACGAGGTCTTCTAGGACTGGACAAACACTGAGCAGCACTACAGCTGCTGGGATGGGAAATGCAATATGCACAAAGTTACACGGATCCACTGCGCTCGCAGAGGGTCCCGAAAACCCTCCAGGCCCAGATTCTGGTCGGATACAATCGGACCATCAGTTCCTGAACAAACAGCAGAATTCCCGCCTACTCGTCCGTCACCGACAGGCGGCTGAAGATGGGCAGCCGGCGGCCTTCCGAGCTCGGCGACTCCCTGCCACTGGAGGAAGAGCTGAGGGAGCAGGAGGAGGTGTATCCTTCTTCTGAGAGCGAGTCGGCCGAGGAGCAGCGCTGGAGACCCGGCGGGGCGTTGAAGGAACCGGGCGGCCGCTGGGGGAAGTGGTAGGGAATGTTCTTGGAGACGCACCGAGTGGAATCGGTCACCGCGCAGAAGTGTAGCGCCAGATCCTCCCCGGGGAGGTCGGGGACTCCAGAGAAAGGGTAGGGGCAATGCTTGAGGGGCCCTGGTTCAGGTAGGAGCGGGGAGAGGAGTTCAGGGCTGCCCGTGGAGGGGGGGGAGGGGGAGACGGAGGAGGCTCTGGCGAGGAGGAGGGCCGACGGCGCCGCCTCCGCAACCGCTTGGAAGGAATGAGGAGAGGAGGAGAAGCCGGCGAAGCTCAGGCTGTGGCGCAGCAGCGGAGGCCTCAGCTTGGGCCTCTGAGGCGAGGCGGCGCCGGGGGAGGGGGACGCCTCGTCCGCGTTGTGGACGAAGTGGCAGCGGGCGCCGTACGGGCAGAAGCCGATGGTGTGGAAGGTGCGGCACAGCTCCGTCTTGTACTTGGGGTGCCTGCTGATGCCGCGGAGCTCGTCCAGGCCGTGGGCGAACTGGCACTTGGTGCCGTACTTGCAGGTGCCGCTCTCCTCGTAGGTGCGGCAGAGCTCGGTCTTGTAGCGGGTGGAGACGTGGGGCGACGGCGTGGCGGGTTTGGAGCTGCCGGAGGACAGCGAGGCGCTGCTGAGGAAGAGGCCCGGGGGAGAGCAGTCCAGCAGCGTGTCCTCCAGGTGGCCCACGCCGCCCTCGATCATGCTGACCGAGCGGTCCACCCTGAAGGGGATGTGGCTGAGCGAGGACCGGGGCAGCTGGCCCTCCCGGCTCCACTGCTGGGCCGGGGCCCCGTTGGGACCCCAGCCGGACAGGCCGCCCAGCTCCGAGCTGCTGCTGCTGTTGAACTTGGAGTTGGGGAGGGTGACGGGGCAGAGGGAGTGACGGCGCTGGAAGCCCGCCACCCGGAGGCCCTGCCGCTGCTGCGGGCCGCAGGGACCATCTGGCGCCTCAAGGCTGCGGAAACTCTGGCAACAAAAGAGAAGAGAAGAATGGATGTGAGGCTTCTGCATTCCTGGAGCGCCGGAGCGTGACGGCGGGCTCCGGGAGGAACGTGGAGCACCAGGAAATCTCTCTGCTATCACAGGTTCTAGAACTTTTCTCTACGTTTTCGCTCGGTTCCTGCCGTTCTGGACCCACTCACCTTGCAGAACTCCTCCTCCAGTTCCAGAAAAGGTGTCAGAAAGTCGGAAGGCATGGTTCAGTCCAGCGTGCTCGCCGAATCCAGGACGTCCGAGGCCACGGTGGAGAAGAAAAAAAGCCTTTCTGGGTCCAAAGAGCACAGCCGAGAGGGGAGGTGGGAGAGAGCAAGTGTCTGGTGGCGGTGGGAGCGAAGGTCCGAGCTGCTGGAGCAACTGCGCCGCCCTGAAGAAAGTTCTTGACCATCTGTTGGAATCTGCTTAAATAGTTGGGGAAACCCATCCACCCGCCCACGCCTGTGTTCTCCCGGGGGCAGGGAGTGTGTGTTAATGTGTGTGAACGTGCATTAATGTGTGTGTCGGGCTTGGGGGAGGGGTCCTGCATTGTAATGGTGTGCTGGGGGGCAGGGAGGGCACAGAAAGGGGGGGGGGGGGCTCTGAATGAAGCTACTTTTCCAGCCATTCATGGCTAAAATCCTTCCAGATTCTTCTTTTCTTCTGCGTTCTGCCCCCTCTCCTTCCCACCCTCACAGGCGACGAGATCCTGACGACTGTTGCAAATACCTCAGATACTCGTCCAGAACGGTGACGGACTCTTCTGGTCGTCGCCGCGTTAAACGTGTAACAGCTACCACAGGCTAATCGCAGAATCGCCATCGGCTTTCTTGATTTCGGCTAGCTAGCCTCGCCTGAGCTAGCCTCGCCTGAGCTAGCCTCGCCTGAGGCGACCTCGGGAAAAACACCGATATCAGCGGTTGAAATGGTGACGATCTTCCCAGATAAAGGGTCAAAACGTGGCGGTCCTGTTGGCGGCCTCGTGTTACGGAGATAAGAGCGCGATCCTTTGATCTGCCCATTCCCTCGGCACCGTCGCCGCAAAGCTTGTTTGCGTGTGGCGGTGCTAATTGCCCCAAAAGCCGTGAAACTCGCACACTTTCCAAGGGGTGGCGACGGAAGTTTGGCGTTTACGGAGCCTCAAAACTGCGAAAACAAAACAGAAGCAAAGGCGTTGGAACAACAGTTTGTCCGGTCCTTTGAATTTGCCTGATGCTAGCTAGCGTAGCGTAGCGGCGTAAATGAAGAACTCTTTATTGCCGCGTGTTGACGTTTCCCCATGAGGCTAGCTCACTGATGTTGGGCCAAACAATAGCACCTTTCACCCCACAGGAACCAGGGCGCCGACCCTGGAGGCCTCCAGGAGCAGCGCCGTGCTGCAGGAACTGGCGCTGAACCGTTGGACGTTGGCCGATTAGACACATTTCATCCAAACGCGTCGACGCCTGACAGGCAGCAGCAGTTCACTTTCACACAAACCGTCAAGCGTTTCTTATCACAACCTCGCTGATACGTTGCTGGTGTGTGTGTGTGTGTGTGTGTGTGTGTGTGTGTGTGTGTGTGTGTGTGTGTGTGCGCGCAGCGTTAAATAACTGTAATACGCCGCGGTTTCCTCCCTGTGGTCCGTTGGTAGCAGAGTTGCGTCGGGTGTTTTTTTCTGGTTAAATCCTGAAACGATTCGTTTGTTCTCTGAATTTCTCGCTAACTTTTGTTCCGTGTGTGTGTGATCGTTAGTTCCGTGTGTGTGTGATCGTCAGTCCCGTTCCTGTGAGGGGACCTTCACAAACCAGCTGGAAACACTGGGATCTCCCCCCGAAGCAGCTCTGGGCTCCACATGCTGTCGTAAAGCCAGAACTTCTGACCCGGTGGACGTGGTGATGTCATCACGGGTGGCGTGCCGGGCCCTCTCAACCCAATGTTTTTAGTTCTCCACGTCTACCTCCGTCCCCCCCCCCCCCCCCCCCCCCGGCAGGGCCCGGCCACCCTTTCTCAGCTCGTCTCGGCCCCTTTGTTCAGGCCAGCATGACAAGAGCTCCATTGTCCAGGAGCTCCTCCATATGCTGCTCACATTGTAGCTAACTGTCCTCCACGCGCGTCACGTGTCCGCGGCGGCGAGCTGGACCCATGTGACCGCACCTGTCTGCAGGTGCTCATTACTCCAGAAACGGGCCCGGAGGTCCTGCACGCGACACGTATCAGAACTTAACACAACGTCACAAATATCGGCTGGTGCAGGCGGCTCCTCGAGGTCGTTCCCGTCTCCGGGGCCTCCGGGGTGGTGGCCTAACCTGCCTTGTTTGTTTGTTTGTTTGTTTGTTTGTGATGGCGCTTTCCCTTCCAGCCAGGAGAGCCAGGACCACAAAAGCTCCATCCGGATTCGTCCTCTTCTGCCAAATTCCAGCCAAATGTTGCCAAAAGTTGCTGCTGGACCAAATGAGGCATGAAGTGACGCCACCCCGGAACCAGCAAATATTTAGGCTAAAGCAACATTCACCTTTGTCTTCCGTTATCTTTTAGTTACACAGGTGGCCCAGACCAACTGAAAGGTGAATATCTGTGGGAGTATTGATCTGCAGCCAATCATTAAGCTCCATTAGGCTCCACCCGGAACATTCCCACACCTTTATTTTAAAAGGACAACGGAACCAATGGATTCTGGAGCGCACTAAGCTAGGAGAGATGCTAATGTGGCTAATTGCATCCCCGAATCCGCCGTTGGAATCAGGGATGCGAACCACAACCACAACCTTTGCAACGTTTCCTCCTAATCCCCCTAAAGCCCTCATCAAAGCACTTTGTCTACTCTCACGTGGAATTAGTGACTTAATAACAGTATCTGTATCAGTTGTCGTGGCAACCGGTCTGTTTCAGAGACGGATGAAAAGGAACGAATTAACAGGACACCATTGTGAAATTAAAGAAGTTGCTAAAAGTCTTTTGTGCGTCCCGACAGAAGGTCAAATCTGCTGCTGGCTCAGCAGCATCCATGCTAATCTCACATCAGGCTGTAATCTGTTTATTGTTCGCCCCGTTATCGGGTATTACGGCGTTTACGGTACCAGCTGAGGGCTCGTTACCCACCAACGCCCCCGTGGGCGCGGAGCTTCTCCACCTTTGTGTCGCGTTGCTAACGTCATTTAGCCTCAAAGCGGCGCTACAAGCGCGGGGAGGCGTGTTAGCAAACGCTGGATGACGGTGGGAACAGGAGTGGAAAGGTGAGGTCGGCCAGGTGAGGCGGGGGCGCTTCCCCGACAACCGCTCCAAACCCCCCAGAGCGTTATGGCGTCAGCGCCAGTTAGCAAAGAGAAGCTGGGCGCCCGGCGGGCTGATTTATGGCTCCGCTCTCCGAGCTGCCACGCCGTATTTTCAGCTCTGATAGGAAGAGTTTTAAAGGTGTGATTAGAGGGAGACGTTATAGAGATTAATGGTGACGAGGCCGGGGAGCCAGGATTTACAGACAAATGGGCCGTTAGCGACCGCGGTACACGAGTGGATAAATCACGACACGGCGCCGAGCGGCTGCGAGGGGGCGCGTGGAGATAAGAAAAAGAGGATCTTTGACTTCTGCGGCTCTTCCACCATCCATCCAGCCCCCCCACCACGTTCTGCTCTCCTTCCCACCCGGGCCCGTTTGTGCTCGCATCAGAACCAGAGCTGGATCTCTGGAGGTGTGCACGTCGGACCAGCAACTGGACCAGCAACTGGACCAGCAACTGGACCAGCAACTGGACCAGCCCGTCTGTGGCCGCCAGTGCCGCAGCCGGCGCCGCTTTCAGCTGGAATAAAGCGCGAGTGTGTGTGAGGGAGGAGGGTAACGAGTGTTAACAGCGCCCACTGGATTATGTTTGGACAAAAGAGCGGACCCCCCGCCGCTGCAATTTTCCCGCCAGTCAGTTTCCTGTTTCCTGGAATCTGGCAAGATGTGTCACACACACACACGCACACACACACACACACACACACACACACACACAGGAGCCATTTGGTGCCAGCTGCTCCCCATGATGCAACAGCCCAGTGACCAGCAGCCCTCGGGGCATCTGGGTAATAAAGACTTCCTTTCATCAAATCCCCGGGAAA
>NC_042295.1:649540-654540 GCF_901000725.2 Takifugu rubripes | reverse complement strand
TTCAGACTCAGGTGGATTCTACTAATTAATAAGAAACCAATTTCACGCAGGTTCACACAAAATGGAGTTTGGGAAAATAATTTTGTGATGAGGTAATTACAGGAGCAAAAGGCTTTCATCTAAAAGATTCAGGAAAACAAGATTAAACAGTAAGTTGAATTCTGCTGGAACAGAACATAACACCATCTCTCATCCAGGAGGTTAAGCTTGTTTAGTCATTTTCTCACGCTAACAGGAAGTCCTCTGAGCTTTGAAACCCTCGTCGGCTGCTTTGTTCACGTCTCGGAGACATTTAATCAGCTCCAAAATACAGACGAAGGGCTGCAAAAAGAAGTGGTTGAAGGTGAGCGGCGTGAAGTTCGTCCTGTAGCCGACAGGTGTCACTGTTGCTCTTCACTGCTGCTCCATGTAGCAACTTCTACCTTCTCATTCTCCTCACATTTGTGTTCTTTCATCTCCCACTTCCATCCCTCCATCTAGCTCCTCTCTTTGTTCCCGATGCTTCTACAGCCTTCCTCCCCTTTTCTTCTCTGGTGGATGAATTCTTTTTTCGGTCCGAGTTCCTCCAACAGCGACGCCCCCTGGTGGACACGGTTTGTGACACCATCAAAACAAGAAGACTGAGAAAAGAAAAATGAATCGCCTTTCTTTCGTTCTGATATCTTTGACAGTTCCTGTTCCCTGGTGGGATCTTTGCACGTCTTTTTGCATCAATTTCCTGGTTGGAATTGAAGCAGCGTCGCCTGCATTAGGCTGTTGGATCGTCTGTCAGTTTAGTTTTGTGAGGAACTGTTCCCCCACAAATGAGAGCATAGATGGTGTTAGAGGCAGATGCTCACGTGTTGTGGTCGTGTGGTTGGAGATGGAGGTCCGCTACAGAGTCAGAGAGGAGGATGTGTTGCAGCGTTGTGTTCAGAGCAGCAGTGGCAGCACGTGGAGCTTCACTCCTGAGGTCCAGCAGAACCTTTTTAGGGTCCTGAGGAGGCAGGTGGTGCATCCTCAGCATCAGGATCCAGCCTCCATGTTGCCCCCATGTTGCCCTCATGTTGCCTCCATGTTCCCTCCATGTTCCCCCCATGTTCCCTCCATGTTGCCTCCATGTTCTCCCCATGTTTCCTCCATGTTGCCTCCATGTTGCCCTCATGTTCCCTCCATGTTCCCTCCATGTTCCCTCCATGTTCCCCCCATGTTCCCTCCATGTTGCCTCCATGTTCCCTCCATGTTCCCCCCATGTTCCCTCCATGTTGCTCACATGTTCCCTCCATGTTCCCTCCATGTTCCCTCCATGTTCCCCCCATGTTCCCTCCATGTTGCCCCCATCTTCCCTCCATGTTCTCCCCATGTTTCCTCCATCTTCCCCCCATGTTGCCCCCATGTTCCCTCCATGTTCCTTCTATGTTCCCTCCATGTTCCCTCCATGTTGCCCCCATGTTCCCTCCATGTTGCCCCATGTTCCCTCCATGTTCCCTCCATGTTGCCCCCATGTTCCCTCCATGTTGCCCCATGTTCCCTCCATGTTCCCTCCATGTTGCCCCCATGTTCCCTCCATGTTGCCCCATGTTCCCTCCATGTTCCCTCCATGTTCCCTCCATGTTGCCCACATGTTCCCCCCATGTTCCCTCCATGTTGCCCCCATGTTCCCTTTACGTTCCCTCCATGTTCCCTCCATGTTGCCCACATGTTCCCTCCATGTTCCCTCCATGTTCCCCCCATGTTCCCTCCATGTTGCCTCCATGTTCCCTCCATGTTCCCCCCATGTTCCCTCCATGTTGCTCACATGTTCCCTCCATGTTCCCTCCATGTTCCCTCCATGTTGCCCCCATGTTCCCTCCATGTTGCCCCCATGTTCCCTTTACGTTCCCTCCATGTTCCCTCCATGTTGCCCACATGTTCCCTCCATGTTCCCTCCATGTTCCCTCCATGTTCCCCCCATGTTCCCTCCATGTTGCCTCCATGTTCCCTCCATGTTCCCCCCATGTTCCCTCCATGTTGCTCACATGTTCCCTCCATGTTCCCTCCATGTTCCCTCCATGTTCCCCCCATGTTCCCTCCATGTTCCCTCCATGTTCCCTCCATGTTCCCCCCATGTTCCCTCCATGTTCCCCCCATGTTCCCTCCATGTTGCTCACATGTTCCCTCCATGTTGCCCCCATGTTCCCTCCATGTTCCCTCCATTTAGAGGGGAAGAAAAGGTTGCGCTGAACCAAAAGGAGGGAAAATGAAACAATGTTCAACAACGTCAGAAACAAGGATGGCAGTGACAGGTTGGAAGAGAGCCGCGGCTAATTTTAGAGATCAAAAGATGGAAGTCATGTGACTTGTTCTTTCCCGTCCAGTGAAGCCAACGGCTCCACCGACTCCCACTGAGACAGTCTTGATGGTTTGGCTCCCAGTTCTGCTGTTGGACATGCAGGAGACACACGTGGACATGAAGTGTCATCAAAGATCCTGGAGCCAGGATCAAAGCTCTTCTCCACCAGTTCCCTGTTTAAACCTTCCCAGGAAGTGTTCCAGTTATTCCAGAATATGAGCTTCAGAATAAAGAATGGAGGTTTTTACTGGCTCTTTGCCTTTTTACTCCCCTCCTTCATCATTTAGCCGTCGAAGCTCACGGTGCTGAAAGTGAATTTGGGTTTTCACGAGTCGGTTCTGGTCAATTCCGCAGACTCAGACTGGTTATTCTGGTCTCTGTCAACAGGAAAAGCTACTAATTCCTGACTCTAAGAATTCCTCCTCCACGGCTCCACTCAGGGATCAATGAAACGCTCATTATCCAGGTGACGTCCTGCCTGGCGCGGAACGTTGGAGCAGATGTTTGAAGCAGCAATTAGGAGACTCTCAGGTTTAACAGTTTAATTACAAGCAGGTAAAACAGAAATGGGGGAGATAAAGACGCAGCAGCCACTTCAGTCCGTCAAGATACAGAAGTTACGCCCAGAATTTTAAGGGTTTTCCCCAAATTTGCCGAAGAACGGAGCATTGTGTGGACCGCTCCCATTGGGATGCTACAGCCCGCCGCGGAGGATGCTGCCATCATGGTAAATAACCGCTCTTTCTTTGATCTTTTCCCTTTTCTCTCTCTTTCGGAGGTCCAAGCAGTTGAAACGATGCAGGACGGACGTGAAGTTTGATGTTTCCACGCTCGATGACGCCTGGTCACATGCTTCTTTCTCTCCTTGCTTTTAAACGGCGGCTCAGATTCACTGTTCAGGATAATTGGCACCGTTTGTCTGTTCTCTTCCCTTCAGCCGTCTTCTAATGGCTCCTCCAATCAGAACCATCCCTCCCTCTAACCAGACTAACTCCTTCCATTTATCTCTGTCCAGCCAGCCGCCCAAATTAATGACGTGAGGCGAGCGCTAACGAGCTGCCCTAATGAGCTGACCTAACGTGGCGGCGGTCCCCGCGGCCCGATGGCCTCCGCTGTGCTCCATGGCGCCGCCTTCACGCCAGACAGCTGTGGAACAAACGGTCCGATCCTCTTTGTGCTCCGTCAGCTGGGCCTGACTAATCCGACCGTTTGGGTTGGCTAGCCTGGACGGCGAGGCTGCAGCATTACTGCCGAGCATTAGTATCTGCGCTACTGTTGCTACGAGGAATTGGAATTCTTTCGTCCCGCAGCTGCCAGCAGTTCCCTTCAAAGCTCCTTTCTGGGGGCGAAACCCCGGGCTGATACCCAGCGACCCGCGTACCCAGGGACACTCTCCAAATACTCCACAGGATTTAAAACTGGACCAAGTTGAGTTAAATGGCATCTGTGAGTCTCATTAACTGGGGAATAAGGAAGCCGAGAGCAGAACGAGCCGCAGCTCTGAAGGAACGCTGGCATTTCCAGGACAGACGCTCGGTCGGAGACGCCGGGCGTGACAGGCGGCGTAATTATCCGGCAAGGTCGTCTTCGCACTGATGAAGTTCTCCATTAGGAAACATTAGCCCTGCGGCCGGCGGGCGGATTTTCCCGCGATGGCGACGCCACCTCCCCCCGTCACAGCCTCCTTCCTCTCCTTCACGTAGCCTCAGAACGCAGGTTTGTTCCACGAACTCTCCGCTGCCTCCGCACATGACTTATTCATAGAACTTTCAAATTCAGGTTTCTCAGCCAAACAAAGAGTTGCTTGTGTGCTGCATTATTAAAACATCGGAATGTCAAAAGAAACCGGTCTGTTCGACGGAAAACGCCTCTAAAATCCAGGTTTGACGCGCGGCGGCGGCGGCATCTCGTGCTTCTACGAAGAACATTTTGTAATACAGCACGTCGAGCTAACGAACGCGAGACATTTATTTCCTGGAAGGAATTCTCATTACGGGCTCAGACATCAGGTGCGCGGCGTCAGCCATTAAAAGCGGATTAACACGTCTTGTGTTGACAGGAAGTGAGCTCGCGGGAGGGGAAGTCATTATTTTAAATGTTTTTGCTCCATTTATTCATGCAACTCAAGTCAGGAAATCAGGGAATAATCCATCTGCGCCGTATCGACCTGTCACAGCCCCTCGTCCGAGCCAAGGCCTCATTTGCTCTGCAGTTTGAAACGGCTCCGCGACACGATGAAATAATTATGACTGACAGGATGTAAAACGTTCTGCAGGATGGCAGCTCGCCGGCGGCGGCGGGGAGGATATCGGTGCTGACAGACGAGGGTGACACTGCTGTGGAGCGGAGCAGGTAACAGATCCCGCTAGCGGAGCAGCCGCTCTCCTCCTGCAGTCAGGACCCGTCTGGGTGGCTGGTTCTGCAGGTGTTATAATGGTCCTTCAGAACCGTGACGTGGAACAGAACGTGGCCGACCACGAAGCGAGGGCGCAGGCCCCAACTGCAACCAGCAGGTCGGCGCCACCCTCCTGTGTCCTCCTCCGTGTTTGGGTGGGATCAGGGATTTCTGGCTCGTTGTAGATCAGTGGATCCCATCACACACACCTCATCCTCGTGTGGGGATAAAAAACCCTTTCAGATTTAGAAAATCCTTTCTGTCCAGGCGCTCCTGAACCCACCACACAGGTTG